>NC_142814.1:39777918-39813736 GCF_049724085.1 Artemia sp. Qi Xiang Cuo | reverse complement strand
TGTGTTGACGCTCATTTTGTCATGTGTTGACGCTCTCACTGCCACAATGAAACTGAGCTAGCACCAACGAAAGTTGTCTGAGATAGAGAGAGAGAGAGAGGAGTAAATCCTCTTTGAGCACTATCTTTCTTATGAAAAAGTTCAAAATCTCAAAACAAATATTTAAAGGCATATCTATAATATTCTTTTGCCGTTTTGTGACCAATATATCAGTAAACTGTGTAAATGCGTTTGTGCAAAAATGTAGGAGCTTCATACAATAGTCAAATGATGGAGAATCAGTTTTCATTATATCGACAAGCATTCCTCGAGAAAATATCTTCCTTTGAATGGATAGGTCTAGATAACTATCGTCTAGAACCAAATGATTGTCCATAAGATTTAGACTCCCCGTGATTTGCTCGGTCTTAAACCTTTCAATTTTTTAGAGGTATAAAACTATTGCAGCAAGTGTTATACTAGTCAAAATTTTTTTCTACTCTAAAAAATATACGCGAGTCTATCATAGAAAGAAAAAAATACCAATTATTTAGAAACAATTTTATTGAACATATTTACAATAATAATAATCACTGATGCATTCTGTTCTAATCAATATATTTTGATAGGATACCTAATGTTGACCGACGTTTATCTATATTGAGAATATTCACTTTTCTATCCAATCATAGTAGCTCTTTCTGCCTAAATTTTCTGAATGATATTATGCATCTCGTGTACATAATTGCCCATTCAAGATAAAGTCTATAGCCGGCGGTTATTTCCGCAGCCACATTAAGTACTCGTGCATAACTGCTTCTGTTGTCAGCTCCTTCGTTAACCTCCAATAGTGTAAATGCAGCACTCATTATTTTCTCTACTTATACCCATGCCAAGAAACAATTCTTTATCTAATTCAAGTTTCTGCCTAATATGGACTGTAAAGGAAAATAGTCGTTTTATTCAAAACCGAACCACAAATCAAGTTATACCCGCCCTCTTTGAAAACGTATAATAAGCTGTACAAATGTTTACCTATAGGACCAGTAGAATATTGTAGCTACCAGAAACCTGTTTGGTACAGGGGCGCCCTAGAAATAGTACCTTGGTTACTACTCTCGAGCAGAAGGAAAAGAGTTAGCAGCTTGCGCCTTTTCCATATTACAAAAAGATCACTGAACACGTTGGTCCGCCAAACGAATCTGTGAAATTTTACAGGAACAGATCATGAAGTCATATATTTCGAATTTTGGCCAAATATGACACAATATAAGTATTTTTCTTAGTTCTCCTAACTTTAATTGTTCCTTTTTTTTAATTTAAAATCGGGAAGATTTAATCAGAGACAAAAAAATGAAACAAGTTCTTTGTCTTTTAGAGGGAAAAGAGAAAAAAGGGAATCCCTTATCCGGAACTAAAAGGGTACCTTATCTTTTTCATATTTAAAAAATGGAACTGAAAATGTCGGAGCCTCAAATAGACATATGAAACTGTAAAGGAATATGTCTTTCAAAGAATCACAAAGTTCCCCTTGGGGCGTATGTGTTCTGTAAAACGTACAATTTTGCGACAAGCCTACATCTGTAACTTGCACCTAAAATACTTCTCCACACCAAGGGGTAGCAAAAAATTATTTTCTAAACGTCAAAGTAATTTTATTCGTTTTAGGACTTATTAATTCCTCTAAACCAGGATCTGTCAACCTCATCTTTGATATTATTATATATCTTAATTTCTTTTCGTTTTGGGTTCCATTTATTCAGTGATAGTAATTTTTGGTCGTTTTAAGTTTGAATTATTGTATGACTTTATTCATGCTTGTCTTAAGTTTAATATGGCTTTTACTTTTCTTTGAAAAACTTTTTATTGGGAAAATTTTTTTAGGAAACTTAATTTTGTTCGTTTTTTATTGTCGAAGTTTTATTTTTGGTTAATATTATAGATATGTTTTCATATTATAGTCATTTTGACAATCTGGATACACAGTGTCTTAAATTTAGTTCTAAATCCTCTTCACAATTATGTGACAATAACCCTAGCCGTTCTTGAGGTATTGCAGTCACACCATTTTGACATCCTGGATGCACATAGCGTCTTTTGATTAAATACCACATCTCCTCAACATTTCAACTTAAGACTCTTAGCCATTCCAGATATATTGCAGGTATGTCACTTCGACATCCTGGATGCACATACCGTCTTTTATTTAGTTTAACGCCCCCTTAACAATCCCTGAAAGATTGAACTTAATACCTTTAGTGATCCTGAGGCACTATAGATACGCCTTTTTGACAACCTGTATTTTGATTTAGTTCAAAGTCCCCTCAAAATTCCCTTGAAGTTTCAACTTAACACCCACAGCAATTGTTGATATTGCCCATGTGACCTTTTGACAACCTGGATGTGCAGTGCTTTTTTTTATTTAGCTGAACATCCGACTCAACATTCCATGAAAATTTCCACTAAATACCCTGAACTTTTCCTGAGATATTGCTGATACACCATTTTGATAATCTGAATTCATATAGTGTCTTTTAATTTCATTCAACCTCCTCCTAAACATTCCCTGCAAGTTTCAATTTAATGCCCTTAGCTGTGTCTGAGAAATCTCAGATACGTCCTTTTGACAATATGGATATATCTTTTTCTTTAGTTAAACACCCCACTAAGCTTTCCCTGGAACTTTTAAATAATTCCCTTAACCAGTCCTAAGATATTGCAGGTACGCACTCTTGACAACTTGGATGCAACTATTGTCATTTTATATAGTTCCACATCCCTCCCAACTCCCTGAAGTTTTCAACTATTGCTCTTAACCATTCCTTAGATATTGCAAAAGTCCTGCTTTTCTATTATAAAATATATGTTTAAATAATTTTCAATTTGTATTATTTTCAACTCCTTCCCAAGGGTATGTGGGAGGGGATGAAGTCATCCCTGGAGGCGCATTTATTGGTCCTTTCAATTATTTTGATAAAAAATATCAGATTTCTTTGAAGGTTATCGGGGGTTTAAAAGCAAAAAGGGAAAAGAGAGGGAGCTGATTGCTCTCCAATCACTTTAACTTTCAAAGAAATCATTAAATAAGACCTCTCCTATGTTTCTATGACCACTCCTCCCAGATGTAGTGGCTGTGGAGAAGAAAATGAAAATAAATAACGCATTGTATGCTGATCCATCTTTACTTCAGGCAACCCTCATGCATCTGAACTTTACATCTGATTGCTTTACTTGTCTCAATTTAGTAGCTATTTTAGTTCCTATTATATTAGATTTAGCTCCATGTCTGCTTGTCACGTACGGTAAGAACTGGCTAGGCCCTTTTCAAAATTTGAGTTGGTTTCAAGGGTATTTTTCGCCAAATTCTAAATCTATTTTCAGTCTTTCAAGGCTAATAAATAGGAAAGAAGTGGCTCTAAAAACTGTAGACAAGTCCTCAAAGTTTTATTTACCTAGTTCAATACTGTTCAAGTTCTTACGAAGTCAGTGTTGTGGAGGAGGGATGTACTGAAAAACCTTCTTGAGTCCTATTTTAGGCAATGGACCCACTCCAGAAAGTCTGATTTACACGATCTGCAACTTTCTAAGTGACCAAACGTGACCATTCAGCACTTTCACCTTTATTTACTTAACAAGAGCATGAAAGACCTTGGGGCATTTAAAGACCCCTGAAACATTTTCACTTATAAATCTCAAGAGTTAGCAGGGAAGGATCAGATTTTCGGGCCCTATTTTACGACTGTTCTGCAATTTCTCATCTTTACTTAACCAAAAACACGGCAAACCTGGGCAACTGGGTTAGAAATTCTAATCCGAGTCTTTTTATTTTTTTTTTTTTTTTTGAAAGGGAAAAACCAGGTGTACCTAATTCATGAGTTAAGTGTAGAAAAAGAATTACTTAAGACAAATTTGAAGACAACTTACCTCTTCTTTGTCTGGGTAGATGCAATAAAATAATATGGCCTCTTTAAAGATCTCCAAACTCCACCAGAGACATCTGTATTTGAAAATATTATGCCCCTAACTGCAATCAGGCCATAGTAATCATCCATCGCAGATGTTTTATCTTCCTGAAAAAAGAAAAAAAAACGTTAATTATAACTCAATAAAACATTTATCGCTTTTCAAGAACGCGCGTAACAATGGCACATCGATTCGAACCAACACAAATGGATTAAGCCGAATCTTAGCTGTTAAATGAGAACAAAATGTCATCTTAGCCCAAAAATATTAAAATCTAGTCTGTAATTTTTTATGTTATTGTCCTGTTCTTTTTTCGACTCCGAAATACGAATTCGATCTAGTTGGGCTTGTAATAGTTATTTTTGTAAAAAATATTTTATTTTTTAAAGTTAGAAACGTGATTTTTCTACGGAAAATTTTATGAAAAACAAAACAGAAGAGAAATATCTACTGTTTTATTAATTTTCCACTGTATATAACATACTGATAGTCAAGGGTGTCAAAAGAGAAAGAGATTTTACAGGGTAAAAACTTCCTCGTGAGTCCTGTTTCTCATACCTCTAACAACAATTTTAATTTTTTCAGCAGAAAAGAAAAGGGAAAAGCGTTGTGACGTTAGTGCCTCAGTAGATTGAGCTCTGCTAGGTAATACGGATACGAAAATAAATCCCAGCTGTCCAAGGGACCATTGTACAAAAGAAGCGTCGTTAAACTACAGACTGGACTAGAAGGGGGATGGTAGCAGTTGAGGATTCCTGAATTAGGGCATTCTCTTACATAGGAAAATTTGATTGTGACTTGATTTAAGTCCCGTCCGTCCTTGAAGTTCGTCTCGGGGCTTCTCTCTTCGTACTGGGGTGGATGTGCCTTCGGTATGTCTTGTGGTCTTCTGCTAGACGAAGAAGGTCTAAAAGGCAGCGAGGAACGAAGTTTTCGAGGGGACGGGGGAACTACGAAATCGAGAAATGTGATATTGGCCTTCGAAGATAATATTCCGGAGACGGGATTGTACTGTATCAATACGAAAATTTACCGAATTTGAAATAGTTCTATTATCTTGCTCACATTTATTTTTCTATTAGATCAAAGAAATAGCAGAGATAAATCATTGTGAAAAGCCCTGAGAAGACCATTCGGGATTATTTATGTGAATGGTTCATGCTCTTCCAAGTGGCATTGTTACATTATATTCTTTTCGAATATTCCAGAAGAAAAGAAGTCTGGCTATATAAGAATTTACTCCAATCGTCAGTTACTGCGCCTGTTTCTAGTCGTCCGTCTGAACCTGTCCCTTATCACATAAAAACAGATTTTGCACAAAAACTGATACACTATAAAGTTACATCATTCTAATAGAACACTCTGTCGTTAAGATGGTGACTAGGGGACAATAAATTATAATAATAATAATAAAAAATAATAATAACAATAATCTCCAACCTTAAATTTTGTTTAAGGTATTCAGATAAACTAGCAAAATTTACAAGAAAGGTATCCATAGTAATGGAAAATTTGATTATGTTCAGTAGACAGAAAAACTGAACAAAATAAAATAGAATAAGATTAAGCTGGCATATACTCTTCAAAGCATTTCAACCAAGTTCTTGTCCAGCCCTTGGAACAGCCACTGCCAAACTCCACGACCGAGATGTGCAAACCCTTTTTTGATATGCAATGGCTATAGAAAGGAATTTTCCGATTTATACCCCGTACAAAATGATTAGGAAATAAAACAGAATTCTAAAAGCGGCACTGCCAGCAGTAGATAATCGGCAAACACTGCTTACTTTTGCAATTTAGGCACCAGAGGCATGACAAAAAAAAAATGAAATCAGATAAATAAGATAAATGTATCCAAAAAAAAATATAATGAAGATTGTAAATAGGAAAATTCAGCCACATTTTTCTAATACTGTAACTAAGTAACATAATATTTTGTTACAATGACCTTCAGAGAAAAGCTATAAGAGAGAAAACCCACAAACTGCCGGAAATGGCAATAAAACTCTCTCAGAAGCGAATTTACTTTTTCCTGGGCGATAAAAAGCAGAAAAAAAAACGGAGGAAACCAATGAGGATCCGGTTCTCAGACAGTTTTACTCAGTCGAAGTTTGGAAGTAAAGTTTGCTCAACCGAAGTTTGGACACAAAAGGGGTTTGTGACAACGACACTGTCAATTTAATCAGTAATCATCAACAATTCCCTACCGTTTAAGCAGAATCTAGAGATATTGAAAGAAAGAATAAAACCATTAAGAATAATTGTCTAAAAGAAAAGCTAAAAAAAGAAATATCTAAAAGCGACGGAAATGGTAAGAAACACTATCGGAAGCGAAAGGAACGGAAAAAAGCTCATAAAATCGGAAGAAATAAGCGAGTATCTCACTGGAAGATAGTTTTACTCGTTCAAAATTTAAAGTAAATCCAATTTTTCCATAAATCCCTCCACAAAAAATTAAGACTCAGCGTACAATATACATCAGGTAAATGAAAATAATTTTTTGTCACTAAATTTTAACTTTAAGGCAGGCACGTAGGCGTGTGAGCGCTTAATTACGAAGTTATCAATTACCCCTTAATTGCGATGTTATCAATACGAATGATGCACCAGAAAATCCAGAAAATGTTCACAGACTTTGACGTACGCACTTTTTAAAAGTAAATTATTTACATTAAATGTGAAAAAACATATGTTTTGTTTGTTTGCAGCTACAAGCTACAAGCTGCAGCTACAAGTCAGTATTATTGGTACAAAAGAAACTTTAAAAAATACATCGAAAATATAAAATTGATATCTACTCCCTTATGATTGCCGAGAATATTTCGGGTCTAAACTGTTAAAATGAAAGTAAAGAGTCACAGGCAGCGCAACACAGCTGCCTAAGTAAAGAACGATGTTCGCACAATGTATTATTTATTTAATTTTTTTTGTTGGTTGGTCTTAGACCAGGGCACTTCGTATCGAAGGAGTTGTCGTAGAAACTTCAAAAAGGGCTAATTCGATTGGAAATTGGAAGGGCTTGTGCATTTTTTAATAGTCAAAAGTGATTGGAAGACAGCTAAAACCCCTTCCACGCCAACCATTTCCCCAAAGACATCCAATCAAAATTTTGAGACACCCATTTTGTTCAACGTAGTTGAAAGATCTGGAAATTATGTCTTTGAGGAGGACACTCCCCCCAGAGCTGTCAGGGCAAGGTTTGTATTTCATATATCGGGGGCATACAAGGTTTTTATTGAAAGCTTTGTCGTAGAAAGTTCAAAAAGGGCTCATTCAATTGGGTATTCAAAGGGCTAGTGCCCTTTTTAATAGTCGAAAGTCATTGGAAGGCAACTAACCCCTCTCTCACGCCCACCACTTCCCAAAGCACATCCAATCAAAATTTTGAGATAGCCATTTTGTTCAACCTAGTTGAAAGTTTTGGAAATTAGGTCTTTGAGGATGAAAATTCCCTCAGAGCCCTCAGGGCAAGGGTTGTAATTTATGCCCTGGGGGTATATAAAGTTTTTAAAGAAACCGTTGTTATACAAATTTAATAGAGGGATCATTTGATTGGAAATTGAAAGCGCTAGTGCCCTTTTTAGTAGTCAAAAGTGATTGGAGGGCACCTAGCCCCCCTCTCACACCCACCATTTCCCCAGACACATCCGATCAAAATTTTGAGGTTGCCTTGTTGTTCAACGTAGTTAAACGTTCTGAAAATTAGGTCTTTGAGGATAACACCCCCCCCCCCCTCAACCTCTTAGAGCAAGGGTTGTAAGTTATGCCCTTGGGGTATATAAGGTTTTTATAGAAAGCGTTGTCGTAAAAACTACGAAAAGGGCTCATTCAAGGGGAAATTGAAAGGGCTAATGCCCTTTTTAATAGTCAAAAGTTATTGGAGGGTAACTAAACCCCCTCTCACGCCCACAATCAAAAATTTAATCAAAATTTTAAGATAGCCATTTTGTTTAACGTAGTTGAAAGTTCTGGAGTCTAACAACACTTAGGCTAAGGGGTAATTTATGCCCTGGGGGCATATAAGATGTTTATAGAAAGCCTTATCGTAGAAACTCAAAAAGTACTCATTCGATTGGGAATCGAAAGGCCTAGTGCCCTTTTTAATAGTCGAAAGTGATTGGAAGCTTGACATTTTTATAGTAAAGATCGATGCGGGTATAATGTATTATTTTTTGTTGTTGTTATTGTTTAGACCAGGGCACTTCGTATCGGAGGAGTTGCCGTAGGAACTTCGAAAAGGGCAATTCCGATTAAAAATAGAAAGGGATGATACCCTTTTTAATAGTCAAAAGTGATTGGAGGGCAACTAATCCCCCTTCCACGCCCACCCTCCCATTTGCCCATTATGTTTAAAAACTAAACGTTGCCTTAAGATTAAATCAAAATGCACTGTGTTAATGCTAATTCCCAATAAGGCATTTCAGCAGTATCCTAAAACGACTGAGGGGTATTATGTTCGAACTGTCGGGGCTACTTCTGCTCTTAAAACTTAACCAAATCAAAATAGCGTAAGTGTATCCAAGCTGTCAGGGTAAGTAAAAAGATTTTTTTGCGAACGGTAACAAGTTTTCCATTTCAGGTCATTTAGAGGAGGTATAAAACTAAATTAAACAGTACTATTTGTGTCCAGTTTTTTAAAAGGGTGTATGTTGTTAAAAATTGCTGAAAATTTTTCTCCGGCATACAAATAGCAGGTCAAACTATTAAGTCTTAAGAAAACGAAAAGATTCAAAGTATTATTTTCTTTTTCCCTGAAAATATTATGTCAATATAAAAAGAACAGAAATTAATTAAAAAAAACTTTTTCCACAAAATAAATTTTTCAAAGAAAAGTAAAGAACTCCATCAAGCAAAAAATGAGCAAAAATAAAATCAAATAATCTACCAAGCACGAAACTACCACAAAACAGCATCGATAAATAAATGAAACTCAAAACGAACAGATATTACAATAAATAACCGAGTCAAACTCAAAACGAGCAGAAATTAACATAAGTTGGGCTTAAAACTCCTATACCTTCCCAAGGCCAGAACATAATTTATACTTTACTGAAAAAAATACAAATGAATGTGCATTGTCAGTTTAACATACATATACTGATATTTAGTAATCAAAATGTTAATATAATTTGATTTATTGAAATTATGAAAGTAAAAATATTTAAATTTGTATATTAAGCTGATGTTTATTAAGCATATGTATTGAGCTGACAATGCACTTTTTTCAGTAAAGTACAAATTATATCCTGGCTTTTAGAAAGCACGGGGTTTAGAACCCTACTCACATTAATTTCTGCTCGTTTTGCCTTTGACTCTGTTATCTATTTTAATTTCTGTTTGTTTTGGGTTTCATTTACTTATTGATAGCCTACTGATTTGTGGTAGTTGTATGCTTGGTAGATTATTTGATTCTGTTTTTGTTCATTTTTGGTTTAATGGAGTTCTTTACTTTTTTTTGAAAACTTATTTTGTGAAGTTTTTTTAAATTAATATCATTAAAACCAAAATGAGCAGAATTTATTCTGTATAGGAGAGGGACCGCCCTTTCTTCATCCGCACCTCCATCTCATGGTCGCAGAAACTTCGGAGGCTGCTCATTAGACCAGAAATAGCGTTAAAGTCCTTTTTTTATAAGTCGAAAGTGATTGGAGACCAACTAGCCGCGGAGGGGGGAAGTATTTTCCCGGGGGCAATTTCTGCGGGTCGTATTTTCTGGGACGTATTTTCCTCTGAGGAATATTTTTCGGGGGACGGGGGTAAACGCCGGCCACCGGATAATTAAAGTCTTTCTAGATAAAACCAGGTATATTAAGTCTAGACATTTAAATGGAGTAGATAAGATAAACTTCGTCTAAATAAACAGATAAATGTTTCTGTTTGTCTAAATAATGATTCAGATTAGTCTACATTTGTCAATACCCAATACAAGATTAATACGTTTTACGTAGCCAAAGTTTGGACCCAAAATAAGTTTCTGATAACACTATTATAAATTTAATCAGTAATTGACTTATTTTGCCTATTTCTACCGCTTAAGCCAGACCCAGACACATTAGAAGGAAGAACACCAATGGGGTCAACTGGGGGCATATGCCACATTAATATTTTGCCACCTCTAAATTCTCAAAAATACCTTGTTTTGGTATTTTTTTTATTGACAAATCGAAATGGGGCTCAGAATTTGTTCATGGTGAAGTTGAAACCCTTATAGTTGGGGGTAGGGGAGCAACCAGATTTCACATTTTGTGTTGGGATAAGAGAAGAGGTTAAATTATGTTTGGTATTAAATTTAATAACCAAGTTTAGTAACCAGCAAAAACCAAATAAAAGCCCTGACCCGTATTGAAATGGAGAATGTCCTTCAAGTGTGGATATTCCCGACCCAAACTTCTTTGAAAACTTTTTAGCGTTCCTAGAAAGACTGTTCTTAGAGAGTCTTTTCTACATAAGGAAAAAGCACTGTGCTTTGTTTAATCAAACAGTTCGTGGTAACGGACTGTAAGTAAGGAGCAACCCGGCTCAATGGTAACCGAAACTCGTATATGATCTTGCGGGCCACTTTGGAAATACATCATGACTCCGCGGCCCACATATAAAATTACATATACCCATGTTAGATTTATACCTATTATAGATGTTTTTGGAATGACGAATTGAATAATAATAAACTTTTACTAATTGAGCATTTTACTGAATTTCTATTAATTGAAAATTTTACACTTTTTCCACATTTCGTCAATGTATGTCACGACTATGGACTGTATATTTAAAATACATTTAAACTCCATTTATAACTACATAATTACGATTGTAGTGATATAGTACTACGAAAAACAACATTGTTAAGAGTGAAACATCAAATCTGTGATGTTTCAAGATGTGCGCGCATCATGAGGGCGCAGAATATAAAAGTGCGATGAATCTTGCGGGCCTCAAAAATGTTTACGGCGGGCCACAAGCGGGCCGCGGGTTGGCTACCCATGATCTACAACCTAATTTGACTTTAAGTTCGATATTTCAACTATTTATGCGTGTCTCTGATTGCAACCGCTGGGCAATTGCCTATCAGTGGCTGGGAAATGATATTGCATACTCATAGAAAAAAAATACCTATGAAGGGCCACCTATAAATCTTTGGGCTTTGAGTGCGTGTGGGGCTCAGAATTTGTTCATGGTGAAGTTGAAACCCCTAGAGTTGGGGGGAGGGAATCAACCAAATTTTAAATTTTGTGTTGGGATAAGAGAAGAGGTTAAATTATGTTTGGTATTAAATTTTCCATAAATTGTTTTGTAATATGAGCCCCTTTGGGACTAAGAATTATTTTCACGGTAAGGTAGCAAGGTAAACTGAAAGACGCAATTTGTAGTCAGGTTTTCAAAATAGTGTGATAGCAATATCTCGAGATCTACTTGGGTATCAAGTTGAAAGTTGGGGAGGCCTGTGGAATCTTGAATTTTGATCTGGGACAGGAAACAGAGGGGAGGGGGCTATTTTTTTGTATCCGATCTATCTGAAAATCTTGTGCAAGTAATGCCTGTCATTAGAGGGTTTAAGAAGGCGGTAGCCTACTATTTTTCAAAATAATTATTCGTTTTAAGTTTGACTTGATCCTTCATTTTAATTTTGTTTTGTTTTAGGTTTCTTTTATTGACCAATAGTAATATCTGTTATTTTAAAGTTTGACGTGGTACTATCCATTTGTATTCGATTTAGGTTTCATGTCTTCAGTCAGAGTAATCTCTACTCATAGATTAATACTTGCTCTTTATAGGTTTTAATATCACTTAAGTTACTTTTTTGATTTTTTTTTTTTTGAATTAACACATGTAAAAAGTGTAAACACATGTAGTAAGTCTTATAAAGATCAGAAATTACCTACTATTAAAGGGGAATCATCGACTCCATCAAACCCAGGTGAAGCGCAATACGACATAATTTCTCCTTACTTAAAACACTATATTGAAAACGAAACGAGTTGATCTGAGTAATAAATAAGCTTTTTCTTGCATTAAGTAAATAATAAAATAATTCTTATTGCACTTCCCGGAGGCTGTGACAGGCACCCTCTAAAAATTGGTAACATTTTTTTATGTTATAATCGCTATTTACTTTTATGCAACAAACGTTTTAGTCTATGCAATTGACCTAGGTCATCATCATAGTCTAGCTAGATCCGTCATTGCTATACCCTTCCAATTCAAGCTTGTGTTTCAGTTTCTTATCAGTGCACTTCGTAATGTACGGTTTAACTTACTATACGCTTTTTCCTTTGTTTTTCTTGAAGAAACGTGAGTGGTTTTGGCGATTATTTTAAATTAAACAAGCGTGGATTTGGAAAGAAGAAAAGTCGTTAAATTAACCCAGCATTTTCCAAGGAACATTTTCAAAAGCTGTCTCTTTGGTGAGTGGTTTTCTCTTTTTCATGTCAAAAGCTTTTTCAATGGTGAGTAGGGGAGCATAAATAAAATTGAAAAAGAGATACAGGTTGGATATTGTTTAGTAGCGAAAGCTGGTGTAAATTGCCGGCACTGGTGTAAATTGCCGGCCAAAAAATTTGATTTTATTACACACTCATACATTAGTTTCTTGAAAACTCTAAAACCACCCAAGAGCTAAACTGCTCTCTCAACTCATGGTTTTGAACGCATTTAGAATAAACACAGTCTTCGAATTTCGTCAAATAACGAGTTATTTTATATCTTCTAGGGCTATAATGAGAGAAAAGTTGAGATGGCTAGGGCACGTTCTGCGAAAGAAGGATAACAAATTGCCAAAGATTGTCCTTTTTGGCCAACCGTCTGGGGCAAAACGGAAAGCAGGTAGTCCTCAGTTGAGGTGGGAGGATGTCATAAAGAAAGATTTTAAAAAAAATGGAAACTTCCGGGGAGGGTGTAAAGAGGGAAGCTTTGAATAAATTGGGATGGAGGAGGAGCATGCGTAGCTGTGTTGGCCTCAGGCGGCTTGGTGGTGCGGTGAGTTGTTGTTAGTTAGTTAGTTAGTTTTCGTGGTAATATTTAAGCTAGATACACAGAAATTATTGAATTGATGATAATAATATACTAGTTTAGGGGTCAGTTTAAGCCAAGATAAATTAAGGTTAGCCAAATCGCAGAGTTGTAATACAGAAGCCGGTTTTCTCCACACTAGGATCAGACGGGAGTCAAATTACTTTTGGAAGGCTGAATTTCACTTCGCTAGTTGAGAAAAACTTCGCCTACTGGATAAATGGCAATAATACGCTAGTTTAGGGATCATTTTAATACCAAGGTGAAGTTAAAGTGAGCAAATTAATGCCGAACGCGATTAAGAGGTCGATTTTTTCATATTAGGCTCTGACAGTAGCTAAATTTTGCTTAAGCAGTCGGATTTCAAGCCGCCATTTGAAAAAGTTTTCTTGCCTACTGAATTGATGGAAATAATGTTAAGTTTTACGGGCCCCTTTACAGTTTAAGAATGTATACTTCATACTATATGTATACTTCATACGTCGGTATTTTTCACGGTTGGTTCTTAAAAGCGTAATATTTCGCTTCGGAAAATCAATCAGGGGAATGTTTAATTGGCCTCTGTTTTGGATCGGAGCTGAAACATTCATTTCTCCTGCCGGTAAAATTGTGATTAAAGTACACTAAAGCTTCATGTTTGTGCACTGATTGAAGTGCAGTGTTGATATTATTTTTAGGTCAGTTTTTCGAAAAAGAACTTTTCTTCTGTGAAGTTTCCTGCGAAAATCATAGAGATTTTTCACCTTCAATCGGGCTTCGTGGCCATAAGCCACATAGTAATGTTGCTTTTTCGTTTTTGCTTGACAGAAACGTCTTCAAAAAGAAATTAGCTATGTTCTATAAATCTATCAATTTATTAACTTGTATATTCTATAATTATTGGATAAATATTTTAGTAATTTTCTTAATAGGTAAATTCTTTAATTTATTTTTTAATTTTTGCTTTGTAAAACTATAAAATGTTCCCTGGTTTTTACAGTTTTGGATTACATTCAAGATATGTTTTATTCGAGATTAAATTTTCGAAGGGTTATTACCACGAGATACTCCCCGCATTCGATTAATTTGCGTTTAATGACAATGATTGAATAAGCGTAATTACTGTCCTCTGTTGAAGATGGCTGGAACATAAAAATATAAAAGTAAAAAAAAATCATAAAAGAAAAAGATTTGCATAACCACAGAACCAAAAATACAGTTAGCTTCTATTAATAGATAAGTGTTTCAAGAATTTCTGTTTGTAAAGGGACAAATTGCAGTCTATTGAGCTCTGAAGTACAATCAGCAAATAACTAATTGCAATAGGTTTCGATACTCAGGGAAACCGCAAGAGAGGTCGACCAAAAAACCCCTTGCGTCCCAGATAAAGACAGGACCTTTCCAACATTCACACGACGATACAACCCCAATGGGAAAATGTTTTCGCGGCAGCGCACATACGGAACGACTGGCGGCTCTTCGTGGATGCCCAGGGTGTCTCTGGTGGCACAGGAGGATCTAAGGTATAAGGTAAAGGTAATAGGTTTCAATAAGAGCTTTTGAATGCAATTTAATATTTGTAAATGGCAAATGAACGCCGAAAAAAATACAAAAATAAACACTAATAAGCTTACTGAAGGCGGGGATTATCTTTTGGGTTTATTCCAATTTAAAAAAAAAAACATTTTATACAGGAGTTCTTCCCTCTAAAGGTCAATTCACAATGAGATTTCGTAACACCAAAATTCAGCTTGTTTTAACCAAACCCTTGGTATTAGATCATCCATTACCCTAGGCCTTTGATAATCTTTTATCTCAAGAACCACACAAGATTGAAAAGTCTCCATTCATCATGTAGCCGCAATGCAGCGTTTATGTTTTCCAGTTCTGGAACTGAAGACATGGTCACTTTTAAACATAAAGATCAAATCTGAAATTTTCACCCTTCTGAAGCAACTGTCAAAAAAATTTTCTAAGCTGTTCTCAAAGGGAGGATTAGCGCATTAATGTAGATCAGGAAGGATATGACTGTGATCGAACATAAATTGCTCTGCTGATCCTTAAGAATAAAATGTCCATTTAACGATTATAGGCAGTAATTTGAGCAATGAAAAACAATGGGCAAATATATCATTTGAAGCTTTATCTGGCTCCATTGGGGGGGGGGGGGGGTGAAACCGTCGAGAATGTTAATATTAAATTTGGAAAGAGTGTAGATTGGGAAATCGAATAGCAGGCTACTCTGTTGTTATTATAGTGCTACATTTGAAAAAGGTCATAGACAAGACTCTTACCACAAATACAGTAGACTACTCAGATTATTTTGGGCTTTCAAATCGTCGTGTTCAAAACAAAAATTTGCATCTGACACTTTTTTTTAATGAAACTTAGAAAATTAGAAGTTGTGCTGCAACGTGTATATCATCTAATTCAGGTGTTCTGAATGTATGGAAGGTTTGTCTGTCTCTCCTTATATCTTATGAAGTTAGTTTTGCAGTTTCCCTTTTCTACGTATACCTTTTGTCGCCATTACAGAAGCATGTTCGGCAGATGGTAGGTGGCAAGTAGAGGGCTGGCATTGTAAACATCAAAACATGAATAACTCTACTACTGTGGCATGTATAGGAGTTTATATCCAAGTTGAAACTTTTTTCTCTTTTCTTCAGCAATGGCATTTAACGAATTCAGTGAACTGCGTAGATGATTCAAGGCTTACAAATAGTCGTCTGCACAGCAAAAATCTGTATATCTTACCCTTCGATCCTTATCTTAGACCTTAGATCCGCTTGTGCCTTCAGAGGCACCCAGAGCATCAAGAAGTCACCAATCTTCCCCTTAGTCTGCTGCTGCCATTATGTCCACCCACAGAGGTTGGATTGATGTGTGAAGGTTATGTAGATCGGTCTGGTACGTTCATCGCAGGGTGTTTCTTGGTCTGTCCAATGAACCATTTGTTAACAAGATGAAGACCACAAGCACCATCTCAGAATAAACTGTGTTTAATGCTTCAAATAAAAATTATGAAGAAGCTTTTATAATGTTCAATGGATTGAAATTTATCTAAGCTGAAAGGGCATCTGACATATTTCCAAGAACTTTAGCATTTATAGATCCGTGTGTAAAAAACCTGCTCTGAAAGTTCAAAATTTCAGAAGAGAAAAAAATCACTAATCAAAATTATTTTCCATAAAATGAGTATTGTTTAGTATCTTTTTCTTCAAATTTTATCCAAGAGTGAAATTTGGCAATATTTGAGAATTAATAATTACGTTTGGAAATCGGTTTCGCTATTTTTGTAATGTCATTTTATTGTTTTTTCTTGTCATCATTTCCATGAGCATTCGCTGTATTTTTACACGATTGGTATTGAGAAATCTGTTGTTTTTCTTTTCATTGCACCCTAGTGCTGTGTACTCCACGGTCCGGGGTCACTCACTTTCAAAATAGTTACGCAAGGCAAGTCGTGGCTTACGTGATGGAAGTGTGCAACACAACATACCCAAAATTGGGCCACAAGTGATGAAAAGAGGTGTGGCGTCGCAGGGTGGAAAGTGGGCCACCCCACCATGATTATTTCGTAGAAATCCCGAGCAATGGTTCTATCATTTCAAAAAAACTATTTTCAGAGTTTGAATGATTTCCTTTAATTTTGTTCGCTAAGCTTGTTTTCCTCAAGGAAAAACTTTCCGACATTGTTTATCGCATTTCTCGGCAGCTTTCAGGTCTTTTTTAGCCCGTCTCTGAAGGTCATTAGTCTTGTAAGAGAAGATTATAACGTCTCCCTTGATAGAAGAGGGATTATAATAAGTGTTTCCATTTATATCCTTGATTAATTTCTGGATAGAAACACATTTGTTCTGAATATTTCGACAGTTTTCTTTTGTTAGTACACTTATAGACTCATTTGTTTAGCAATTTTTTTCTATCTCAATGGACTTTAAATATCCAGAAATTAGTGCTCAAGAGCATGGCACCGTATCACTTATTGCCAGCAGTTGGCTCTGAAAAAGACTCAGTTCTTAAGTTCATACGTGATTTAACCATGGCGCATGCACCAAACTTGATATAATTTAATGTAAGAATAAAAATTGATTTTTTCAATTTCTATGTAACTTGCATGGTTATGATTGCTTAAAAAATTAAATATCTTTGAAAATATGAAAAGACATCTAAAATGCAGTTTTTTTGTAAAAAGTGATTCTTTTTTTCATTAAAAAAAGCATTAGAACTTTGAATTTCTGTTCAAGTAAGCCCTCTCGCAAAATTCTAGGACCTCTGGGTCGATACGATCACCTCTGGGAAAAAAGCAAATAAACACGCATCCGTGATCTTTCTTCTGGCAAAAAAAAAAAAAAAAAAAAAAAAAAAAAAAATTTGCAGATAGGAGCTTCAAACCTCAAAGTAAGGTTCTCTGATACGCTGAATCTGATGGTGTGATTTTTATTAAGATTCTGTGACCTTTGGGGGTGTGTTTTCCTTTTTTTGAAAATAAGGTGATTTTTCTCAGGCTCGTAACTTTTGATGGGTAGTAAACTTGATGAAACTTACATATTAAAAATCAACATAAAAATACGATTCCTTTGATGTATCTATTGATATTAAAATTCCGTTTTTTAGAGTTTCGGTTACTATTGAGACAAGTGGCTCTTACTATACAGTTCGTTGCCACGAACTTTTTGATAGATTATTAAAAGTGACTTGTGGCATCCTCGCGTATGTATGCAATTTCCTTTATTACACGGTAATTATAGATAATCCATCGCTAATACAAAATGGTAAATAAACATTACTAAGCAAATGGACAACAGACATGTTATTTACTCAACAAACTTTTACTTGCAGAACCAAGAACATCAAAATGGTTTTTAACCCCCTAGACCCATTTTAACTTTATTCATATCCGAAAACTTCGATTTTCTAATATTTCTCTTTGGTTGTTTCAAAATAATGAGGTTTATAAATTAATTTAAAAGTGTGCACCTTAACTAAACATTATACTTTAATTTTGAGTTTTTAACTCCTTTTTCATTGGCTTTAATTTTTTAAAATGTTATTCCCATTTCATTAGAATACAAGACATATCAGGGGTTTTTTCCCTAAATTTAAAAAATAATTTTACCGATCTTTAGACCTTGTAAAAGGGGATTGAGCAAAGGTATCGAAACACTCAAAAAGTATCAAAGGTATCAAAAAGGTATCAAATACTCAAAACACTTTTCTTGCGCCTCATTTCAGCAGAAGATTTATTGTGCAAGGTTTCATTTTTATAATACAAAGTTTGCTAAAGGTCATCAAAGGTAAGTGCCTTCTGGAGAGAGATGGAGTGGAGGAGTGGATGGAGTGGAGGAGAGATGGAGTGCTTCAAAATATGTTCTCATCATATCACTAAGGCTCTGGGTGCATTCTTGAGAGTTTTATTCACCTAACTCAACTACTTTCCAAGATAGCAAAATGCCCCTAAACTAGAATTTTACCGGATTTAGTTTTGCTACCAGATATCGTACTTTACATTATGAAAAAGGCAATTTCGAATCTAATCGATTGACGTCATAAATTGACGTCATAAATTGAACAAATTTGTCCATAAAAAATCGCAGTTCAAATGTTATAGCGCGAAACACCCATACCCCAGCCAATAAAGACATATGCTTTAAAAACTACCAAAAAAGTATTCAGAGTATATGCTGAAATTCAGAGTATTTCTTATATTTTTATATGTTATGTTTTCTCTTAAAATTGGTTTTAGATGTTTTATAATTTTTTCATAATATTGTGTTAATATTTGTTTGTGCTTTCTCTTACTATTAGAGCGTTTCTTAATCAAGGTTTTCCCAGTTAGTATGTTTTATGTTGAGAGACAGATTCTGTAAAAGGAGCTAAAATTCCCTTGTCAGAAAGGCAGAATGTTACCGCTGGGGAGAAAAATATAGGGGTACATGCCCCCCTGCCTCAATGGACAGCATTGGGGAGGAGCATGGGCCTAAACCCTCTGCACATATGACTGTGTCAGCTTTATTGCTAGTGTCACGAATTTATTTTAAAAGATCTGTTGTAGCTTCAAGTGGTTCTGGGAACAATAGAACTGCTTCAAAAAGATTTCTTGACTCCATATACCAACTGATTGAATTAATTTTTCAACAAAGTGACAATCTTTAGTAATTCTTGTCTTGGGTCGTGCAAGTTTCATTGAAACTTGTTCAAGTCCTGAATTAAACAAGGTAGGAGATTCATTAAGCTTGACAGATTAGCCAACAGTTTTTCACCAAAAACTGCCAACGAGAAATGGACAATATCCCAATATTTACTTGTGAAAATCTCAAGGCTGTCAAAAACACCAAGATATTAAAATAGCCCATAGGCCATGGCACAAAATATAAAACAAAAAACAATTACACAGAAATTAAACAAATCCTAACATAATCCTACAGAAACCTAGCTCTATGATTCATAGCGAGACAAAGAAATCGTACCAGACTGCTGACATTCATGAAACACTTATCCGTACATATTCTCACCAACCACTCAAAATCAAAATCTCCCCTACCAGACACTTCAAATCTCCAATCACTCAGCTCTTTACATTCACATATCAAGTGATATACACTCTCATTTAAACCTCCCCAAATAGGACAAAAATAAGGACCTGCCTTCGTACTTTTCCTCCCGATAAAATTTCTTCTTTGGCCTTGCGAGTAGTAACCAAGGTTCCATTTTGCTTACGCCTATAGCAATTTCCAGGCTATTTGCTTGCAGGTATAGGACCATGCTATTTGCTTAGGAAATACTTTTGCGGAGACATATAGCAATTTCAATGTTATTCTACAGGGCATTACACCTTTTCAAAGAGATTCAGAGCTTCCTCATATGACCTTCTGGATTTGCGTACTGCCCTAGGAATCTCAATGTTATTTGTGCACTGCCATAGGACCATGTTATTTGCTTGCCTGTATAGGACCATTTTATTTGCTTGCGTATATAGGACCATGTTATTCGCTTGCATGTATAGGAATTCCATTGTTATTTTCTTGCTTGTATAGGACCATGTTATTTGCTTGCCTGTATAGGACCATGTTATTTGCTTGCCTGTATAGGACCATGCTATTTGCTTGCCTGTATAGCAATTTCAACGTTATTATATAGAAGCTTTGCATAACATGTTATGAAGGACAAGTTTTTCTGACACAATTTACCGGATTTCTAATTTACGGTATACATGTCTTTTTAGGGTAAACCCGTGTTAGAAAACCAGCTGTATCAATTATTTTATTCCAGTTTTTCTAAACCAGTATTGTCTATAACTTAATTTACGCAGATTAAACTTGCGATGGTTAAGAAAGCGTAACGGGTAATTAAAGTATGAGGAATAGGATGCTATAATTAGAATGGTTTTAAGTTGAAAATTGTGACGTAAAAATAACTCTATTTGCGAATTTTTTGCGAAAAGGTATTTGCGTGAAGGTATTGCGTTGGTTAAGAAAGCGTAACGGGTAATTAAAGTATGAGGAATGGGATGTTATAATTAGAATGGTTTTAAGTTGAAAATTGTGACGTAAAAATAACGCTATTTGCGAATTTTTTGCGAAAAGGTATTTGCGTAAAGGTATTACGTTGGTTAAGAATGCCTCACGGGTAATTAAAAGAATGAGGAATGGGATGCTTGCAACAACAATACAAAGAATATGCTCATATACTTAATAGATTTGACGCCTAAAAGAGACATTGGTAGAAGGTATTCAATAGCTTAATTGAAAAGTAACGATACAATGACATTGTGACTTGACCTAGCTATACCTCTCCGATGTGGTCTGTATAATACACAAGTAACGTTTGAAAAGTATTGTCAATTTAAAAAGAAATGGCTGAAAAGTGTTTTGAGGGAGATGGGTTGCATGGAGGGTTGAGTTGCACGAGGGTTCAGTTAAAGGGGGTACAGTTACACGGGGTTTAGTTAAATTGGGTTGAGTTGCACGAGGGTTCAGTTAAAGTGGGTATAGTTACACAGGGGTTTAGTTAAATTGGCTCGAGTTGCACGAGGGTTCAGTAGCACGAGGGTTCAGTAGAATGGGGATTCAGTTGTACAGGGTTTCGGTTATACAGGGGTTCAGTTACATGTAGGGTTCAGTTGCACGAGGGGGGATTTGCGAATTGGAGGAGATGGGATGATAGTGTACTGTATAATACACAAGTGATGTTTTGGAGAGTATTGTCAATTTAAAATAGTTTAGAAGTAAAAAAAAAATTAACAAGAAATGGCACGAGGGTTCAGTAGCACGAGGGTTCAGTAGCACGGGGGTTCAGTTGTACAGGGTTTCGGTTATACAGGGGTTCAGTTACATGGAGGGTTCAGTTGCACGGGGGTTGAGTTAAATGGGGCTTGAGTTCCACGAGAGTCGACTATAAATAAGGCTTTTGCGTCTTTCTGAACTTTCTGTGAGAGGCGGGGGTAAGTATTTAGTTTAAATAATTCTAAGAGGAATTGAGTTTTTTGAACTTTCTGTGAGAGGCGGGGGTAAGTATTTAGTTTAAATAATTCTAAGAGGAATTGAGTTTTTCTTTCATTGAAATGCAAGAGTTGGAATATTCCAGTAGTGCTTTGTCATGGTTTAGCTTGTCACAGTTACATTCTCTTGATCTTTCAAAGTTCACTTTGATTTTATTTCATTGATTCTTATTGTTTGCATGTCCGGGCTGGTGTTTGCAAGTCCAAGTTGGGATTTTCAGACCTACGTTTTTTAGATTTTCGTGGGTGTTTGGTTCCCGGGGTTTATTATTTGAGAAGTTAACTTTAGTATTTCGTGATTTGACGTGCCTGAAATCATGAATTAGAATGGTTAATTAGCTGTTTGGGTTTTCAGACCTAGTTTTTTAGATTTTCGTGGATGTTAGGTTCCTGGGATTTATTATTTGAGAAGTTAACTTTAGTATTTCATAGTTTAACTTGCCTGAAATCATGAATTAGAATATTTAGTTGACTGTTTGGGGATTTTCAGACCTAGGTTTTTTAGGTTTTCGCGTGTGTTTGACTCCTGGGATTTATTACTTGAGAAGTTAACTTTAGTATTTTGTAGTTTGACGTGCTTGAACTCATGAATTAGAATAGTTAATTACCTGTTTAGGGTTTTCAGACCTAGGTTTTTTAGATACCTTAGCTAGTTAAAACTGCGCATAAATTCTTGATTTTTTGTCGTGTTTCTTAGGTAATAATGGAACATTTAGTATTTTTTTTTAATGTCAGTGTTTTTCTTAAGAAATTCCCACTGGAGGTTTTATGACTCCTCCCCACAATGGATTCAGATGGTTTTAGGACTCATCTCACTACCCATAACTCCATTCAACCTTGAGCGAAGGTATAAAAGTTTGATGAAGTATTTCTCTACTTAACAACTACATTAATAGCCTCCAAAATGATAGGACTGTATGACACCGAATTTATCAGTTTGAAAAAATCATCTGGTGGTTTTATATTCGAATGTGCTTTTTTATTATTGTCTATAGAACTCGATGAAAGTGACTGTTGTCATTGGTTAGTGAACTATAATCTGTTTGAGTATGATAAAAGCTTGTGGAGTACTACATTACGTTATATAAACAGACCGGGATTCTATGATAGAGTGATTACACCACTTAATGATGCTGGTCAGGAACTGAGAAATGTTCAGGAGGAAGTCAGTGAAATTTGCAGCTTTTTCGTGGTTGAAGCCCTCTAAGTAAAGGGCAATGTACATACAGATGAAGTTTTAATTCAAAAGTGTGACCCTAGGATTCCACTTTTCAATCTAGAAGAGGTTAAGTGTCCTAAATTTGAAGGGGCTTATCACCGTCCTGAAGACGAGGTTAGGTTTTTCGCGCAGTGGATACCTAAGGACATACCTGATCGTGATAAATCCATAAGACATGGTAAAAAAAAACTATTGTATATCATGGGATCATCGTTTATGGATGTTTAAGTGTGAACTATAAGTACTTTTTTTATTTAAATATGTACTGTTGTTTTTTTTTTCTAAAAAAAAATTATTTTAATAAGTTTAGTAAAAAAATAAATTTAAGATTAAACCGACTTTATTACTTATAATATTTTTATTAATTTAATTGAATTATTAATAAATTGTAAGTAAGTAACAATAGCTTTCTTGAATTCTCTTCCTGGACACAATATAGATATTTAATTCAAGAAATCATAATAAAATCGCAAGTAAGTAATAAAGTCTTTATTCTTTTCACCTATTGGATACACAATACTGAAATTTCATTCAAGAAATTATGAAGGAATTTTAAATAGGTGACATACTCATTATAAAGGCCATCTGTTGCATGCAAAATTTGTAAATTTCGTTTAAGAATTTATCGAAAATCATAAGTAACCAGCAAATTCTCTCTTGAATTTGAGTACTTTATAATTAAAAAAAAAGACATTTATTTAAAGAAATCATGACAAAACTCAAAGTAAGCACTAAATTATTTCTTGAAGTTACCTCATGTATACACAATACAGAAATTTCATTTAAGATATCATCAAATATTGTAAGTAAGTAGCAAATTCTTTCAAAAACAAGTTAATACGTTAAAGCAATAAATATCTTTAAGCTTAACCAGTCTTTATTCTTTAGAATAGTTTTATTCATTTCATTAAATTAAGAAGAAATTGTAAGTAAGTAACAATAGCTTTCTTGAATTCGCTTCCTGGACACAATACAGATATTTAATTCAAGAAATCATAATAAAATTGCAAGTAAGTAATAAAGTCTTTATTGTTTTCACCTATCGGATATACAGTACTGAAATTTCATTCACAAAATTATGAAGTGATTGTAAATAGGTAACACACTCATTCTTGAGGTCACCTCTTGTATACACAATGCAGAAATTTCATTTAAGAAATTATCATGAATTGTAAGTAAGTAGCAAATTCTTTCTTGAATTCGCCTCCTGGATAAATAAAAAAGACATTTCATACAAGAAATTATGACAAAATTCCAAGTAAGCAACACACTCTTTCTTGAAACTACGTCTTGGATACATAATGCAGAAAATTCATTTAAGAGATTATCAAAAATTGTAAGTAAGTACCAAATTCTTTCTTGAATTAGCCTCCTGGGTAAATAAAAAAGACAGTTCATTAAAGAAATTATAAAAAAAATTGTAAGTAAGTAGCATATTCTTTCTTGAATTCACCTGCTGGATAAACAAAAATGACATTTCGTTCAAGAAATTATGACAAAATTCCAAGTAAGTAACAAACTCTTTATTGTTTTCACGACTTAGATACACGTAAATAATTTCTTAGACCACACTGCTTTTCCATTAAAAAAAAAAAATTAAACAAGAAAAACGGGTTTTAATTTTCTATAAAGCAGTGAAATACAAAACAATTAATTATACACAAAAACTCCGAATATTTCGGCCCCACGTCCAGGAGCCTTTCTCAACGGAAAAAAATATAAAATGAAACAAAAAAAAAAAATTTCGTTTTAAAAAAACTTAACTTACATAAAAAAAAACATACTAAACACATAAAGAGAAAGAAAAAAAACAAAAAGAAAAAAAAATATAAATAAATAAGAAACAAAACTCACATATTAAATAAACACTTCCATGCACTGAATGTCAATAATGATTCAACTCGCCTCCTCACAGTATATAAATTGAAATCTATCAAAAATGAAGAATATATTTATACTTAGACCAAAACAATAAAAGGTCATTGTTTTATTGTTTTGGTCTAAGTATAAATATATTCTTCATTTTGGATAGATTTCAATTTATATACTGTGAGGAGGCGAGTTGAATCATTATTGACATTCAGTGCATGGAAGTGTTTATTTAATATGTCAGTTTTGTTTCTTATTTATTTATATTTTTTTTCTTTTTGTTTTTTTTTCTTTCTCTTTATGTGTTTAGTATGTTTTATTTTGATGTAAGTTAAGTTTTTTTAAAAAGAAAATTTTTTGTTTCATTTTATATTTTTTTTTCCGTTGAGAAAGGCTCCCGGACGTGGGGCCGATATATTCGGAGTATTTGTGTATAATTAATTGTTTTGTATTTCACTGCTTTATAGAAAATTAAAACCCGTTTTTCTTGTTTAAAATTTTTTTTTTACTGGTTAGGTTACGTGCGCGCGCGTAACCTCATCTAAATTAACCTTAAAAAATGAAATAAAGCTATGTCGACTTTGCATCTTTTATTCAACATATCCGAGAAAGCGCTGGAGGGGGGCATTCCTGTCGACTTTTGGAGGATGTTTCCCCCATTTTTCTATAATCAGGCAATTTTCTCGAGCTCTTTTATTAAGGTTAGAGCTTTTGACTGAAAACACTAACCTCAAAACTTAAAACGGTCCGACATAGAGGCTTTTTTCAAGGATATAGCTTAAAAAACCATTATGGTTGAAAACATGGAATTTTCGTACTGCTCATTTTTTTGGAATATCTAAGAACTGGTGGTGAATCCCCCACTCATTTAGAAAGGTACCAAGGCAGGGCAAGCAAATAGCATGTAGTTTCAAAACGTTTCTAATCATGTTTCATGAATGAAGTATCTGTACTGTATATTCAAGAGGTGAAATCAATAAAGAGCTTGTTACTTACTTACAAATATTTTCATAATTTCTTGAATGAAATTTCCGTATTGTGTATCCAAGAGTTGACTTCAAGAAAGGAATTGTTACTTACTGAGAATTTTTTTCATAATTTCTTGAATTAAAGTTCTACATCGTGTAGCTAAGTGAAAATTGTGTGTGATAAAGAGAAAAAAAAGTTACTTACTTACGATTTTTTCATAATTTTTTGAATGAAATATCTGTACTGTATATCCAAGATGTGAAGTAAAAAAAAGAGTTTGTTATCTACTTACAAATATTATCATAATTTATTGAATGAAATTTCCGTATTGTGAATCCAATAGTTGACTTCAACAGAGAAATTGTTACTTACTGAGAATTTCTTCATAATTTCTTGAATTAAATTTCTACATCGTGTATCTAAGTCGTGAAAATAATTAAGGGTTTGTTATTTACTTATAATTTTGTCATAATTTCTTGAACGAAATGTTTTTTTGTTTATCCCTCAGGTGAATTCAAGAAAGAATTTGCTACTTACTTACAATTTTTTCATAATTTCTTTAATGAAATTTCTGTATTGTGTATCCAAGAGGTGACTTCGAGAAAGAATTTGTTACTTACCTACAATTTTTTCATAATTTCTTAAATGAAGTTTCTGCATTGTGTATCCAAGAGGTGACTTCCGGAAAGAGTTTGTTCCTTGCTTACAATTTTTTCATAATTTCTTAAATGAATTTCCGTATTGTGTATCCAAGAGTTGACTTCAAGAAATAATTTGTTACTTACTGATAATTTTTTCATAATTTCTTGAATTAAATTCCTACATCGTGTGGCTAAGTGAAAATTGTTTGTGATAAAGAGAGGAAAAAAAATTACTTACTTGCGATTTTTCATAATTTCTTGAATAAAGTATCTATACTGTAAATCCAAGACTATAAATCAAAAAAGAGTTTGTTACTTACTTACAAATATTTTCATAATTTCTTGAATGAAATTTCCGTATTGTGTATCCAAGAGTTGACTTCAAGAAAGAAATTGTTACTTACTGAGAATTTCTTCATAATTTCTTGAATTAAATTTCTACATCGTATATCTAAGTCGTGAAAACAATTAAGAGTTTGTTACTTACTTAGAATTTTGTCATAACTTCTTGAACGAAATGTCTTTTTGTTTATCCAGCAGGTGAATTCAAGAAAGGAATTTGCTACTTACTTAAATTTTTTTCATAATTTCTTTAATGAAATTTCTGTATTGTGTATCCTAGAGGTGACTTCAGGAAATAATTAGTTACTTACTTACAATTTTTTCATATTTTCTTAAATGAATTTTCTTCATTGTGTATCCAAGAGCTTACTTCAGGAAAGAGTTTGTTACTTGCTTACAATTTTTTCATAGTTTCTTAAATGAAATTTCCGTATTGTGTATCCAAGAGTTGACTTCAAGAAAGAAATTGTTACTTACTGAGAATTTTTTCATAATTTCCTGAATTAAATTTCTACATCGTGTATCTAAGTCATGAAAACAATAAAGAGTTTGTTACTTACTTGGAATTTTGTCATAATTTCTTGAACGAAATGTCTTTTTTGTTTATCCAGCAGGTGAATTCAAGAAAGAATATGCTACTTACTTACAATTTTTTCATATTTTCTTTAATGAACTGTCTTTTTTATTTACCCAGGAGGCGAATTCAAGAAAGAATTTGCTACTTACTTACAATTTTTGATAATTTCTTAAATGAAATTTCTGCATTGTGTATCCAAGAGGTGACTTCGAGAAAGAGTTTGTTCCTCGTCAGTGACACATCAGACCACTTCCCCATTCATGCAACACTCGGCCTTTCAGAACCAGCTAAGATAAGGTCCCGAATCAACCCTATGTTACCGATTATATGTTTAACAGAGGAAAACTTGAAGAATTTAAAACAGGAACTAGAGCAATTAAACTGGGATGACGTAATGGAGATTCAAGATGTAAACGAAGCATTTGGGTCATTTCACTCGACGTTCATGGATGTATACAGTAGATGTTGAGTGAGAAACCCGAAAACTAAGAAACAAAAAAAAGACCAGCCAATTAGCCCCTGGATGACGAATGGTCTTCTGGCCTGTGTGAATAAGAAAAACCACCTTTGGGGAGAGTATAGACGTTTTCCATGCTTAGCGCGGCTAGAGGAGTATGAGCAATACAGGAAAGTCCTTCGGACTGTGTTACGAAGAGCAAAGCGTGGCTACCAGCAGCAAAAGCTGACGGAAAGCGGGAAGGATGGTCAAAAAGTTTGGCAAATTATCAACTCGGTTCTACGGCCAACCAATAAGTCTCCCACATTACCAGCGAAATTGGTCGTGAATGATGAAGAAATTACAGAGCCTACACAGGTTGCCGCATCTCTGAGTACATTTTTCGCAAATATTGGCGATACCACTTCAAATTCCGTCGGGGTACTATCTGAATCATTCAAAGAATACCTTGGCCCGAAGTGTATGAAATCAATGGCAGTGAGTCCTGTAACACCAGGTGAGCTCGAATTACTCTAAAAAATTTGAAGGGCTCTTCTGCTTCAGGTTTCGACCTGGTCCACACAAAGGCACTGAAAGCAGTAGTGGCGACCATTCCTGAGCCGCTAACTTACCTTGTAAATCTTTCATGAGATAAAGGGGTTTTTCCTGAAATGTTAAAAAAGGCAAAAATAATACCTCTTCACAAAGGTGGAAGTCATACAGACACAGAAAATTATAGACCAATCTCAATCTTATCAGTTTTCTCGAAAGTCTTTGAAACACCAATGAAAAACCAGCTTTACCAATATTTAGAGGCCAAAGGTTTTTTTAACAGCCGCCAATTCGGGTTTAGGGCGGGCCATTCAACCGAAGACGCCCTTATTTCACTAAGTTTATTCGTAAATAGAATCCTAAATTCGGGTGCTTTACCTACAGCAGTGCTTCTAGATATTAAGAAATCGTTTGATAGCATGCACCATAAAATATTACTAGGAGAACTGGATCATATTAGATTTCGTGGCCAAGTCCTAGATTGGTTTAGGTCTTACCTGAAAAATCGTCGAATTTACACAGGAAATGACCATACAAATGATGTCGTAGTTAATTGCGGGGTGCCACAGGAATCTAAATTGGGACCGGTATTGTTTCTTGTTCACGTAAATTATCTTCAGCAAGTACCGACTTCTGATTATCGTAGCCGTTATTGATGCAAATTATGTCCTCCACAAAGGTTACTAGGGTCAATAGTAGGAACCAAGGCCGATCTAACAGCACTTTCGTATGATTCACTTATGGCGAGCTCAGAATGGAACATTAAGTATCTCAAAACGAAGCTCCAAGACATTCTTGAAGAAACGTACCTCTGGATGGACGCAAATCGTCTAGTCATCAACATTGACAAATCAATTTTTTTTTTTTTTCACGTATAGATTCGCTGGCTCCTGATGTGATTGGTATTGACACATCTCGTGGGCTTATCAAGAGACCAGAAAGGACATGTTCGATACCTAGGGTTTTTAATCGACGAAAACCTCTCGTTCAGACACCACATAGCAAGTGTCGAGACGAAGCTTTCAAGGAACCTTGGAATTTCGAGAAAACTTAGTCACCATTTCCCTAAAAAATACTGATCCTGATTTACAATGCAGTTATCAAGCCTCACATTCAATATTGTTCTACGGTTTGGCAATCTAATTTCAAGACACATTTACAGAGACTAAACTCAGTTCACAATAAAGCAATTCAAATTTTAGGAACAGACCGAACAGACTATCAATGGCATCACTTTACAGACTATCTTGCACCGTTTTTTGTTTTAAATATTTTTCAGGAACACTCCCTTCACCATTTAGAGGCTTATTCACACTAGCATCACAAATCCAAAGCTTAAATACACGATCTTCATCAGACATTTACATACCCCCGACACCGACAGCTAGGTCAGAATTTTCTCCTAGAATTGCGTGTGCTAGAGAGTGGAATGCACTTCCGCAAGAGCTGAGGTCATATAGGTCTCTCGGCTCCTTTAAAAAGAATGTGAAAAAATTTCTAAAAGATTAAATATTTTTTTACTAGATTTATTTTATTATTATTATGTTTAGAATTTTTCGATATTATTATTAATTATCATATTTCAGTTTAATACTTCAAGGGGTGTGAGTGGAGGAGAAGTTGTGTTAAATTTATTGTTATTTGATGGCGGTTCGGGGTGGAAATTGAAGAGGACAGGAGGCCACGCTGTATTTAGAGTGTGCAATTATTACAATGCACAAGGAACTAAGTTAAGTGTATTTTTATATATATATATTTTTGAATTAAAACCCATATTGAACTGAAACTGAAAAACTATAGCCCTCTCCCCACCACCACCTCTTACAATAAAATTCTTTTTAAAACTACATATATTAACATTTAAACTTTTAATAAATAAAACTACAGATCCACTACCCCCCTCGTTATAATTTGTCCACTTACTTTGAATACTATTAGCCCAATTTAGAAAAACCTCCCCTTAATTTGATAAATTCGCGCGAATTGCCAACATCTCTGTGTGCAAGTATTTAGAATACATCTCACCCGCATTTTCATTAAAAAAATATTTTTAGTGCCAGTGATGCTTTTAAACTGACCCCAACTCCCCACAATCCCATTTGTTGTTCAAGAATGGCTCGAACTTTATCAGTATATGAATGTGTAATGGCCGAGGGATCTGTTATTATATCCCCCGACACTAGAGAGTTGAAGGGGTCACCAGATTTGGCGCTGTAGACCATTGTGTGGTACAAGGCAGAGTTGGACAGAAGAAAATCTGGAAAAAGGGGTTCTGGTATTGTTGTTGCTGTTGTTGTTGTTGTTGTATCACTAATAGTATTACATATATCATCTAGCGGAATGGAGCACGGAGACGGTCAAGATTAAATAGCACCACAGTTCCAGGTATGTTCAATAATACTTACTGAAGATGGCATGAGGCAGTCCCCTAGTACATATTCCAAGATGTTTGGGGACAATGGATCGAGCCAGCCTGTAGTGTCCTGTGCTGGAATTCCGTTATGAGGACCCGGTTCAGATGCACTAGTAACATCTCCTAAATGCTCACGCATAAGACTATCTGCCCACCCCGGATCCTGAAGCATGTCAATACACAGGTTAAGTCGTCTAGGCTAGCCATTTAACCAAAAACATCATTAAGGAAACCCCTATGCCATTCCATATTCTCTAGAACTAATTTAGGTTCATCACTGAACTCCGTTGGTGGTGAAAGAGTTGGTCCTGTAAATGCAGTTGTTTCATCACTCAATGCTGGTGGTGGTGCTATATCATTAATCTGTAAAAAAAAGGTTTTATTTTTTATGTGAAATAACCATTATTTTGATAAAGTTAGTAAACTATGTCAATGTTTCTGAGTCATTGTCTCACCACTTTAAAAATTAAAAGAAGAAAAAAAGTTACATTTTCCTATGTCTCTCATATATTTGGACATTATTAAAAAGCCTTTTTTCCTGTGTTAATATCTTATCGAAGATAAGCATCCTGTTATTTGAAACCACACTTTGCAACGAGCGATTAAAATTCAAATTTATACACGTAAGATTAAAAATTCAAACGTCCGGATGGGACATTTTAGAAGAACCGTATACACTCAAAAACTGAGTTCAAGAGATAAACAAGTTTAAAAACGATTGTTCAATCTTCAAATGTTAAATAGGTAATTGTTTTTATATAGTTAGTTAGTTTAAATAAATAATTGGATTATTGCATTAGAAAATATCTTACTAAGACGCAAAGTTACAGGTACGGTTTTATAGAAATGTATGATAAGCTATTTGCTACTTCAGTGTTATAACCATTCTTTTATATACTGCTAATTTGGTTAATGAAAGAAAATTAAATAGGATTATTATAGAATAGCTTAGAAACAAATTTAAGTTTTACTCATCAAAAGTTTTGCGCTTGAGAAAATTTGCCTTATTTATTGAAAATACGGAAAGAAAAAAAAATATATATATACGTACAAATTCTGACTGGGCTTCTACACCTGAAGTCCCTGGAAAAGCATGAAGGGGGTCAACCTTACGATCTTGAGTAGACTGGGATGATGCATTATGAGAAGTATCCCACTCTATTTTCAATGTTCTCCCAGGTTGCGTCGGGGTTTGCGCAAAGCTGACACTGGTGTGAGAGGATCCTGTCATTAAAAGTTGCGTGGTCATTGGCTGGTTCAGAGCATGTATAATTAAACCAGAATATTTGATGATGATATAATTACGATCAAACTCTCAAAACATGCTTGAGTACATTATACGTTGCCAAGTTTTAAAAAAACCTACTAATCAAGTTACTGTATATGGAGTAACCACCGCTCTCTCTGATTGACCCCAAAAAATGGGTGTCACCTCAGAAACCCGTCTGGTAAGGCATGTACCGTTCGTAGTAATAGGTGACTGACCCGTGGTAAGCCATGTATCCGTGAAACTGTAGTGTATATTCTTGTAACCGTCAATGTAATCGTCAAAGTGCGTACACCCTTACTACTTATATCCTTGTGAAAAAAACTGAGCGGAACAACGGAGTATCAGAACGACGGAATATAAACTAAAAATATTTCCTATTTCAATAATACTAGAAAATATCATCTCTTTAGTTTTGATTTTAAAATAACAATCACACTTTCAAGGGCAGTGTTTCTTCTTTTCTTCTTGACATTAATGTCATCGTTGGATATTAGTAACAGATTTTAATGGCAGTTCTATCCAAACACAATAATAAATTTTTGGTAATTTTACCGTTATCCAAACTACTACTACTACTAAGAACAGCTAACTAAAGCCCCAAGCGGCTTGAGACCAACGCAACAACGCAAGCTCCTTCTCCATCCCAATATATTCAAAGCCCCTTATTCAGAACGTTCCACGTATTCATAGAATGCTAAAAAACGGCCTAATGAATCTGCATTGCTGGGCTTAAGTAGCTAACAGAATTAAGCTGTAGACTTTTGAACGGCTCAGTGAGCCGTAATTCATCTTTTCACAGATTCAAAAAAAGGATGCGAGTAGTATATTTCGCGAAATTTATTTACGTTGTGCTTTAATTAACTGATATAAATGCTTTTCTTTAAACATGTAGGGTGAGGTTGGGGGGGGGGGGACTATTTTTCCTAATGTAAAAAAAACGTCTCACGATTAAATTAAACCTGCCGGGGGACTGAGCCCCCCCCCTTGGGTAAGTGTTGGTTAATATGTTATATTCAAAATATTAAAAATTTAAAATGTTTGTATTAGGGGTAATTATTTTCCTTACTTAAAAAAAAAACTGAATTTTGAACGTCACAGTGAGCCTTAATTCATCTTTTCACAGATTAACAAAAAGGATGAGTGGAGAATAGTTCACAAAATTTATTTACGTGGTGATTTACTGAAATGAGATAAATGCTTTTCTAGACAAAATTATGGTTAGTCTGGGGGTAGGGGTACTAATTTTCATTCTGTAAGAAAATAAATAAAAAAAACGTTTTACTAGTAGATTCAAATTTCAGGGGGACTTAGCCCCCTTGATTAATTTTGGTTAAATATGTAAATGACTAACTATTCACATTTTCAACTTTTAGTATTAGGGGGTAATAATTTACCATCTGTAAAAAAAAGACTGAATTTTGAACGACTCAGTGAGCCGTAATTCATCTTTTCACAGATTCAAAAAAAGGATGCGAGTCGTATCTTTCGCGAAATTTTTTTACGTTGTGCTTTACTGAAATGAGATAAATGCTTTTCTAGAAAAAATTATGGTTAGGCTGGGGGTGGGGGTACTAATTTTCCTTCTGTAAAAAAAGGTACTAATTTTCCTTCTTTAAAAAAAAGACTTAATTTTGAAAGTCTCATTGAGCCTTAATTCATCTTTTAACATATTAAAATAATGTATGCGATCAGCATATTTCACAAAAATATTTTACGTTTTGATTTACTGAAATGATAGACTTTCTTTTCTAGACTACATGTGGGGTAGGCGGGGGCTGGGGGTACTAAGTTTTCTTCTTTAAAAAAAAAGACTGAATTTTGAAAAGCTTACTGAACCGTAATTCATATTTTAGCGGATTCAAAAAAGGATGTGAGGAGTATATCTTTAAAAATTTTTTTACGTTGTTATTAAATGAAATGAGATAAATGCTGTTCTAGACAAAATTATTGTTTGGCTGGGGATGGGGGTACTAATTTTCCTTCTGTAAAAAAAAGACTGTATTTTGAACGGCTCAGTGAGCCGTAATTCATCTTTTAACAGATTCAAAAAAAGGATGCGAGTAGTATATTTCATGAAATTTTTTTAGGTTGTGCTTTACTGAAATGAGATAACTTCTTTTCTAGAAAAAACTATGGTTAGGCTGGGGGTGGGGGTACTAATTTTCCTTCTGTAAAAGGTGATTGTTTTTTTCATGCTAAATTTTGTCTTCTTTTTAAGGAAGAGCATTGATGCAATTATCCTCCCTCCGAAAAGAGAGCAAGATGGAAAAAACCCACATTGTTGCAAGCTGCAAGGCCTTCCATCATTATATATTCTGGTTTTATTATAAATGCTCTGGACCAGCCAATGACCACAGACTTTTTAATGCCAGGATCCTCTCACACCAGTGTTAGCTTTGCGCGAACCCCTACACACCCTGGGAGGAAATTGAAAAGAGAGTGGGACGCTTCTCATAATGCATCAGCCCAGTCTACTCAAGATCGTAAGGTTGACCCCCTTCATGCTTTTCCAGGGACGTCAGGTGTAGTAGCCCAGTCAGACGTTGTACGTATATATATATATTTTTTTCTTTCCGTATTTTCAATAAATAAGGCAAATTTTCTCAAGCGCAAAACTTTTGATGAGTAAAACTTAAATTTGTTTCTAAGCTATTCTATAATAATCCAATTTCATTTTCCTTAATTAACCAAATTAGTAGTATATAAAAGAATGGTTATAACACTGAAGTAGCAAATAGCTTATCCTACATTTCTATATAACCTTACGTGTAACTTTTCTTTTTAGCAAGATGTTTTCTAATGCAATAATCCATTATTTCTTTAAACAAACTAACTTTATAAACACATTTCCCTATTTCACAGTTGACGATTGAACAATCGTTCTTAAACTGGGTTATCTTTTGCACTAAGCTTTTGCGCGTATCCGGTTCTTATCAAATGTCCCATCAGGACGCTTGAATTTTTAATCCGACGGGTATAAATTTGAATTTTAATCGCTCGTTGCAAAATGGGGTTTCAAATAACAGGATGCTTATCTTCGATAAGATATTAACACAGGAAAAAAGGTTTTTTAATAATTTCCAAATATATGAAAGACATATGCCAATGTAACTTTTTTTTCTTCTTTTAATTGTTCAAGTGGTGAGACAATGACTATGAAAAATTGACATAGTTTACTAACTTTATCAAAATAATGGTTATTTCACATAAAATAAAACTTTTTTTCTACAGATTAATGATATAGCACCACCACCACCATTGAGTGATATTGACACCTGTGATATTGACATGCTTCAGGATCCGGGGTGGGCAGATACTCTTATGCGTGAGCATTTAGGAGATGTTACTAGTGCATCTGAACCGGGTCCTCATAACGGACTTCCAGCACAGGACACTACAGGCTGGCTCGATCCATTGTCCCCAAACACCTTTGAATATGTTCTAGGTAACTGCCTCATGACATATTTAACCACTGCTATTGAGCAGACTGTGAGTGGTGGTGGTGTTATTCACCATGTCTCGTCAACGTGAACTATTCCACTCAAGGGTTGCGCTCCCAGTAAGAATAATACAACAACAACAGCAACAGCATCCTTGCAGTCGGATTTTCTCTTTTCTAAATCTGCCTTATATCTCACATATGTGAAAAGCACCACCTTTAGCGACTCCTTCATCTCTCTAGTGTCGGTGGATATAATAACAGATCCCTTGGCCATTACACATTCATATACTGATAAAGTTTAAGCCATTCTTGAACAACAAATGGGATTGTGGGGAGTTGGGGTCAGTTTAAAAGCATCAATAGCACTAAAAATATTTTTTTAATGAAAATGTGGGTGAGATGTATTCGAAATACTTGCACACAGAGATGTTGGCAATTCGCCCGCATTTATCAAATTAAGGTGAGTTTTTTCTAAATTGGGCTATAATTATTCAAATTAAATGGACAAATTATAACGAGGGGGGTAGTGGATCTGTAGTTTTATTTATTAAAAGGTTAAATGTTAATATATGTAGGATTAAAAAGGATTTTATTGTAAGAGGTGGTGGTGGAGAGAGGGCTATAGTTTTAAAATATCATTCAGATTTAGAGGGGTGTAGGG
>NC_142814.1:39700844-39777418 GCF_049724085.1 Artemia sp. Qi Xiang Cuo | reverse complement strand
GCAGCTTTTTCATGTACAAGCAGTTTCTCAACATCTACGTTGACTTACCTCAATTGAACGACTTTCTAGTGAAGAATATACTTACAAGTTTATTTAATATTTATTTTTGTGCCCTAATAATAAATTTTTCTAAATTTGTTTTTTAATTTTTTTTTTAATAAAAAAAAATTTATATACATGATAAAAACGACTTTTCTACTCTTTAGATTTCATCCGTTACCAGGTATTTGTCAACAGCAAGTAGTGCAGATAGATTATCTGAATTCACAGTTTACTGATCCTGATGTACTGCAATGCCAGGGTCACATTCTCTAAAGTAGAGTGTGACTTCACTCTTGTCACATCTCTTTGTATAGTCAATGATACTATTCTCATTCATTCTATAGAATTCACATGTTTCAATTTGCTTATTTGAAGCAATTTCACAAACAGTGTCCCCAAGTGTCGAATCACATTCCGTCACAGCCAAATAAAAATCAGTGGGATTATAATAATAACACCCAGTGTCTTCACAACGTTGACGTAGAAACCATATTCTTTTGTTGTTCCAAGAGCTGAATCTTTGACCCGGGTCCTTCTCCCAGAACATTATAAAACCATGACGATACCACTCTTGTAGCAATAAACTAAAATCGTAGTCAGGATTCTTTCCATTCATACCGGGATGTGTATTTTCCCACTACTTTCATTTATCATAACGACATGTGGAGCATAGGCGGCTTACAGGAGGAAAGTCATACGCAACTTCAGAACAGAAATTACCTTCTTTAGATTTTAGAGCATCTACTATATGCAAGTAAAAAATTGTGCATACTATACACGCTTCGTAATGCTCGTAAGTAATAATGCAGTTTCCATATGACAATGAAAAGATAACAAGGGCGTATATGCATAAATAACATTTATGTAAAAGTTTTTCACGTGTTGACACTTTCACTAGCGCAATGAAACTGAGCTAGCAACAACAAAAAATGTCCTAGATAGAAAGAGAGAGAGGAGTAAATCATCCTTGAGCACCATCTTTCTCATGAAAAAAATCCTACATTTCAAAACTAATGTTTAAAAGCATATCCAAAATATCATTTTGCCATATTGTGATCGATATATCAATAAATTTGAAAAATACATTTGGACCACGACGTAAAAGCTTCATATAACAGTCTAACGATGGAGAGTTAGTCTCTAGTGCATCAACAAGCAGTTACCGAGAAAGTATCTTCCTTTGATTTTACAACTCCAGAAAATCCTCATCTATAACCAAACGTTTTTCCATAAGAACTAGATTCCTCATGATTCGCTCTTTCTCGAATCTTTCCACTTTTTAGAGTCCTAACTCTCTCACAACCTACTTCAGACTCACCAGAATTTTTTTTTTCTACTCCAAAAAATATACGCTAGTCTACTATAGAAAGCAAGAAAAAAAAGCATTGACTTAGAAACATTTTTATTGAATATAATTACAATAATAATATTCACTATGCATTATATTCTCATGAATATATTTCTATAGGACATGTAATGCTGATCAAAGTTTATTTATATGGAGAATATTCACTTTTCCAGAAAAACATAATTGCTCCTCCTGCTTAAAAGTGCTTAATGATATCACGTATCTAGCATACATACTATCCCATTCAAGGCATAGTCTACAACCAGCGGTTATTTCCACAGCTACATTGGGTACTCGTATATCATTGCTGCTGCTGCTGTCGGTTCCATCATTAATCTCCAATAATGTAAATGCACCACTCATTTTTTCTCCACTAATATCCTCTCAAATAAACTATTCTCTCTCTGAATTCAGTTCTCTTACTAATATGAACTACAATGAAAATTACTCCTTATATCTGAATCCAAATACTAATCAAGTTACTGTATATAGACTAACCACCGCTCTCTCACCGTTTGACCCCAAAAAAATGGCCGTTACTTCAGAAAAACCCGTCTGCTAAGGCAAGTACCGTTCATAGTAATAGGTGACTGACCCATGGTAAGCCAATGTACCGGTTAGACTACACTGTATATTCATGCCTCAGACGATAGGTAAGTCATATTACGCAATCACGAGCAGTATTCCCTATGGCCTTACTACTAACCCTCGGGGTATAAGTAACCCATTAGGCAAAAATGTGTAAGCAGAGCAATAATATATTTCAGAACATAACCATATGCGATCAGGGTTGTCACCGGTGACACTTTAGTCTCACTTTCGACACTTTTTTTAAATGGAACTTTTTGGGACATCAGACACTATTAGGACATTTTTTAGTAAGAGTGCCACTTTTTTTTGCTAAGTAGCAGTATTTTACAAAAAAGAATTTTTTCAGACAAAAACCCGGAAGGAAAACTGTCAATGTACATATACATCGATATCCTTTTTCTGTCAGTTAAGATTCTTATCTTAACTCCACGCGGGGCAATTATTGGATGCAAGAATCTTTCTGTGTGGTGAAAAACGTAAACGTGTTTGTCTGTGTGTGAGAAATTTTTATATTCTAATCACTGATAAGCGGAGATCACCCAGTGATATTTGATACGAAACAATTGGTGATGAAGAGGACAGAGACAGACATTTAACTGAAATGTGGTGGAGAAGCGTTCAATTATTTTCAGTCGTTTGATTCAACTATTTTGTTTTGTTGCAACAATTTTTATGCTCATATAAGATAATTCAGTCAAGCAGTTTGCAGTTCTTGAGTGGGTCCGAATTCAATTTTTATGTTTTATTAGTTGAGGGTTGACTACAATTCAACCCTCAGAAGAAACCCAAGAAGAAAAGAGCAAGAAAAGCTAAGAGTGAATTTTTGCCCCACTATGTTAATAGCTGTAACTATGTTAACCAGTCACTGGACCATTGACTGCTTAACTTTACGCGTCTTTTCATCGATTTCCGTGACTGGAGCTCTTGAAGCCCAGTGACTGAGAAGCTCACTGGCGACGTCACACACCGACTCAGCAACGTAAAACCATGCAATGAACCACTGTATATAGCAGGAGCAGTATGTTTACCACAGATGATTTCTGGCTTTTTATTCTCGTTGAGAAAACAAAGTTCCTCCCACTTATTCATGCATGATCAGGTGGGTGGGTACGCTTAAATCAATGAGAAACGGTTCTAGATTCTACTATTTGTAATTTCGAAAGCAAAAAAAAACTTTTTGAGCCGGCCATGTGGTTTGCAACTGTCCATCTCACATTCATGACTTAATTTCTATGCAAATTATGACTTAATCTATTATTTATATACAGTGGACTTAACTGATTCGCCTATGTAGAATTTCTAAAAAAGGGGCGGGGGTTGATGAAATTTGCGAAAATAAGGAATTTTTTCTTCTTCTAATAACTGGTGGAATAGATGTGATGGTTTCAGAGGCGGATCCAGGATTTTTTTTAGGGGGGGGCAAAATAAGTTGATTCGATAAATTTACGTTAGGAGCAAGTTTAATTAAGGCAAACTCACATTAATCAGGTGAACTCTAATACTTTAGATTACGTTAGGGGTGGGGGCCCCCTCGCCCCTCTCTGGATCCGCCACTGGATGGTTTATCATTTTTTTCACGTCGTGATGTTTATTTTCTCAGATTGTAGTTCCTGTTTCACTTGAAAAAGGCTAATTACCTGTTTTAGAAGAGAGCCGAGATAAGAGCTAGTTTCGTTTTCAATCAATGCTTTCGTATGAAATGGGCAGACCTTTCCTGAATTTTAAAGAATAAACACCTTTAAGAATAAAGAATTTATCTTGATTACCGTTTTAAATTCATTCTTTGTCTTTCTTTCGATTCTTAAACCAATGTTATATTTACCTTTTGCATTATTACAGCCCACTATATATACATTTATATAAATTTATATGCAGTGTTACAGCCATATCAATTATTCTTATCTCCTTTTTTATTCTTTAATAATAATTTTTGGTCGTTTTGAGTTTGAGTTATTGTAGGCTTCTATTTCTCCTGATCTTAAGTTTAATATGGCCTTTACTTTTCTTTAAAAAAAAACTTTATTTTTAGTAAAGTTTTTGTAATATATATATATATATATATATATATATATATATATATATATATATAATTATATATATATATATATATATATATATATATATATATATATATATATATATATATATATATATATATATATATATATATATATGTATATATATATAACAGCTCCTCTCATTTGATCTGCCATTAGCGGTCCAATTACCCTGGAACACGTATTTTGGCAGAAACATTCTCAAAATGCCTTTAAAACCAACTCGAGACTTCGAAACCTACTTGTAATTCCTAAAAACATCTAATAATAACATTGAACTACTAATTACCGATTTTCATATATGTATTGGAATAAATTAATTTAAAATTAGTTTCTTCAAAATTTAGTGTTCCAACGTTGAAGCCAAGTTTCGCGTTCAAGAGAAATCTGACTTGTCTACCTGTGAAAAAATCTAATGTCGCGTATGTTCCTACGTTCTCGGGAGTAATCGCACCGTGGTCCGGGTTTTTATTGTGGGTGAGATGGGGAAAGATCGTACTGCCGATTATATATACGGTGCACTGAACTCACTGATGTCCCACAAAAATATCTAGTGACCTCTTCAGTGACTGGGCCAGTGACGCAAAAATGCAATCTAGCATTTCCGTTCATATTTTTCATATTTTTTCTTTGAACTCTTGGCAATGGACCAATGAATATTCATACATAACCATCATACTAAAAACAAAATTGATACCAAAACTTCCATTATCTTAAATCCTATGGAACCATTAGCAAAATCACAATCTAATTTCATCTTTTTTTTCTTACTTAAATGTATGTTACATCATTAAATAAATTGAATTTGGACGCACTTCCTCATTTTAGATATTTCATTCCCACTAATTTGTGATAGTAAATGTGCTCTCACGTTGATACTCTAAATACTCGTTTTTTATTGTAAAGGTGCTTTCATATTGATACTTAAAATGCTAGTTGACTGTTCCTATGCCCTAGTCCCTGGAGACATCGTAAAGAAAAATTTACTGGAAGTGGCAAGAGTTCTCGTGAAACTTATTCTATTAAGGCTGTGATAAACAGATTAGATGATATAGCTATCTTATTGTTTTTCCACTAGTTTTTGCCAATAAATTATTTGAAAGAGTTAGTGTCTGAACCACTATTAGTTGTGTTTATCATTTGTTCATTAATAGCGACGATCTATGTTCGTGGCATTCTCTTCAGCATTTTCGGAGACAAGATAAATTTCAAGCCCCTGAATGCACTCTAATAATCGAGATAGTTCATTTTATTGAAAAACTGGAGCAAAAACTCCCAATGTAAACGAGCATTGCTGTCCCTTTTTTCCGTTTTCTCAAAAGAAAAAAACAACTGAAGGTTTTTCCTCTTTTCTTTTTTCGTTCCTTTTTACGCTATGAACAGACTGCTCAGAAAAAAAAGAAAAGAAAGTACTCTGTGGGAAGAGTTCCCATTTTATACAGTAAGCACCATTTGTGTTTTATTGGGTTCTTAGGAGGGGGGCTGGAGAGTTGACAAGAACGGAAGTGTTGCGCAAAGCCGGAAATCAGCACCGACTAAGTAAAATCAAAATTTTTTTTCTATAGTTGATAGATGGCATTAGATCCAACATTTCATGCTGGAGAATTTAAATATACGGGAACCCACGCTGGGGTGATCCCATGCGGACTGGGCAATATTTTCAATTTAAAAGCTTGTTGATATGAGCGCGAGCGAAGCGAAGCGTCACGAGCGGCAAATTTTTGGAAAATGACACTTTTTATACGAAATTGACACTATTTTGCCACCCAAAGTGGCACCGAAAAACCCTGCTGAGTGGCAACCCTTTATGCGATCATGAAATCAACAGGGCATGAACAATATAAATCGATAAGGTCTACAGAGGCCAGGTAACATTTTCCTGTCATTAGCTAAACAGTCTATTGTACACTTCCCATTTTAAAATGTTCGTATTTAACGCTTTTTAAAATTTAGCTTAAATCATGAAGAACCGTTTTCCTTCGGGACCGTCAAAACATGAGAAATACAAAGTATTTCCTTAGTTCTAAACTCGGTACATTAACAACAAAACCTTTGTGCCATCAAATATACACTTCTTTTCTTATAACATTTAGTTCTTCAAAAGTAAAACGTGTGTTCCTTATTTTTAAAACTTTCAATTTAGTTCTCTCACATTAAGTCTTATAACATGAAACTACAATATTCCAATACCTGGTTATTGACAGCCATTTTGAGACAAAGCAACCAATTCTCCCCGTTTTAAAGTTATCCACCAAATGTTGTAACTGACTATTAATTGAGGGCAATGTATGTTAAATAATACATACCAGCTATTACGATCCCCTTTTCTTGAGTTTCGGCTTCTCTTAACGGTCCTGGCCCTGAGTACGCGCTATATATTACCTTCTACATTTCTCACGATCATAATCTACATCTACTCTGTTGTGCTATAATCTGGTCACTATTGTATCACAACTAGTCATTATGTAGTTTGGTGTCACTCCAAGCGAAAGCAAACGTCAACTGGTTTTGTTTTGGTCAATCGAGGCGATTGCAAGGGTCTATCTCTCAGTTCAACTCGAAGCGTAGCTAAGGCGCTCCGTTTGGAGTAGAATTCATAAATACGTCTCTAGTGCTGCCCAGCAATCTCCCATTTACAAATCTGTTATTCAATGGAACAAAATACCCTCAAGTGTTGAGCTAGCCACAAGTTTCTGCAAGCTGTACAACAATGTAACAAAACTTGATAATATAATTTAATCTTTCAACTTTTAACCAATTTGCTTTAATTACCCATGTTTTATTCTTCCATCTTTTTTTTCAGTGTTACTTTAATTTTTTCTTTTTTGGTCCTTAATAAGTTCTCTTCTAGGATCTTTATTGTTATTGATGTTTGTGTTATGTTTTTATCCGGGTAATAATAGAAAACAAAAAACTTTTCTGAGACCGTATTGGATAAGCATGAAAAACATAAAAAGAATGAAGTTAAATGAAGAAAACGAGGATAAATCAAAAGGAAAAATTCTGAAACCTCACTGGCAAAGAATGATAAAACAAGAGAATGTAGAAAAACAAAGTGAAGCGAGAAAATTGAAGACGGTTGAACAAAGGTCTCGACCAAAATACGTGCATTCTTCTTTTTCACTGGTTGTGATTCTCCTCGCTTTTCTTAGTTCTTCGATGTAAAAATTTCAGTTGAAGTTACAAGTTTCAAACCTTTTAAACATACTAGGACCGGGATTTTAGTGACATTTGACTTGGAAACGCAGTATTCCCATTGCCGAGTTTTTCAACCCAATCTCTTTTTTTTTCAACGACCAATCGAGTTTTCAGATTTTTACAATGTTTTTTTCCCCTTTAGGTCATAATTTGGCCAATAAAATGAAATATTATAAATACCACCCAAACTTTAATAGAAAGAAATAGGAAAAAGAAGAAGAAAAAAGAAGTCTTTCCTATTCAACGGCAACTAGATTATTAACTTAAATAAAGGTTTTAACAAAGAACATTAAAAGTTAATTAAAAAGTCAGAAGGTGAAACTGTAACAAAAAAAAGAAAGGCAAGTTATCCCTAATGCCTTAGGGTTTAAACTTGGATTGAAACTCTTGGAACTGTTGGAAGATTCCTATTTCCAAGTTAAATATTCTAAGACAGCATAGAGATGAAAAAGAATAATAAGGAAAGGCATATGAGATAGAGATACGATATGAGGATATACTAACTTCTACAATAAAACAGATTCAAAGATGTTTAAATTAGACAGTTGATAAGATATGACTTAAAACTTTAAAACTGAACATTACGGTTCTATCTCCGAGGGCCAGTCACCAGCAAAAATGTATGTCTACAAATCACAATAAAAGAAAACGGATTTCTTTATTTAGCTAGCACGTACCAACTGCAAAATCTCAAATTTTGAAAGGAATATCTCAAATTTTCAGTTATTCTGTTTAAAACTGAATAACTGAATAACCCCATCTTGAATAACTCTTTTTTGCATGGCTAAGGTGCATCTCATTATTTTTTTTTTCTGCCAAGGCTAGCAGGTTACCGTAAGATCGCAGAGAGATGTTTAATGACTCGTTTAAAAGCTAGTGTTGGTAGCTAAGTTGGTGTTCGGATGTATGTCTTTGACGGGTAAAACGATACATATTTTGCTGATTTTTTGGGCATATTCTAGTTGTTGCAAAAGTTACAATAATTAAAATCCATACAGTGGAAATCCTTGGATTACCCATAAACCATCAAACTCACAAAAGCTTCGATGATTAGGATGCGTTCAGCGTATGCCCCCAGCTCAACTGCCTTAAATAGCCTTTGAGGGAAGAATAAATGCCTCCCGCCTTAGGGACAACCTCCAAAGCGCTGATGGGGAAAACTTTTCTGACCACCCCACCGAAGTACTACTGAGGACTACGATAAACAGGGAGGCATACTGAAAATAATGCTATGATGCCATTAGAGGAGAAGCCCTGAATTGGCCAACCCGACCGGATGGGAGTTAAGTAAGTAAGTAAGTATACAGTGGAAAAATACATTGGGAGTATCTAAGTTAAAAGACAGTTAGACTGGGAGTTTTTTTAAACTACTTTTGACTTGGTAAAACAGTACTCCCACTGTCACATTTTTCAACCCAGCTTATGTTTTTTTTGTTGTTGTTTTTTTTTTTACGGCGAACAAGGTCTTAAGGTTTTTTTCCTTTAAGTTATAATCTTGAAAACAAAACCACCAAATACCATTCTTAGTCACCTTCTTTAAATTTTTCTTCGACTCCTAACAGCCCATCGTATCTATAACAAAACTAAAAATAAATAAACACTTACAAGGAGGGAATTTTACGCCGAGTTTTCTTGCAAAAGGTAGCATATCTGAAACAATATCAAAAGATGACAACCCCGTCGTTGCAGAAAATTCTTCTCGGAGAAGTTGCTCCCTTAGAAAAAAAAACATATACAATAATAATAGCTTAACAGGTTTTCGACCTTAGGAAGCGGGGGAAGTTTTACAAGTTTTCTCGCAAAAGATTGTATATCTGGAACAATTTAAACAGACGATGAACTGCAGCTCCAGAAAACTCTTAAGGGGCACGTAGGGGATGGGGCACAATTCCATTTTTTTTTTTTTTTTTTAGAGTAAAGGTGGTAAATCTGAAATGATATATCCGTTCCGTTGTATCATTTCGTTCCGAAATGAATTGAGTTCTTAGACTTTTTGTCACTTTTTCTACGAGGATCCTTCGGAATAAAATCTGATGATACTCCCCCCCCCTGTTTGTAGATATGATGATAACAGCATGATCTCCGTCAGATTCACCTGAGTTGGAAAAAAAGAAGTAAAATTTATGGTGCACCAAACTCTTCGTTAAGTTTTTTCTTGACGCAGCAAATTATATTTTAGTTTTAGTTTTAAGTTTATGTAAAGTATATTTTAGTAAAGTATATTTAAGTATATTTTAGTTTTAATTATATTTTAGTTTATGTGTTCTAGATTTTTAAGTGAAGATGTGGACGCCACTACTAAGTAAAAATAAAAAATAAATAAAAAAGGATGAACATCCTCCAGAGCCATTGCTGGCACAGAGGGCGTCGAATCGACATTTCAGCTACTGGGTGATTTTACAGTGACGAGTAGCAAGCTTGCCGCCCAATCTTACTGCGGTGGGGATCTAACCCTGGGCATCGTATTGCCAAACAGAGCATCAATCCACTGTGCTACAACAGGCTACTATAAAGTAACCAATATAAAAAACAACTGAAATAAAATCATAAGAAAACCTATGACTGCAACATTCCTGAAGAAATTGACAATCTAAAATTCCCGTTTCATTTGATCCTTTTGGGTTTATTTTTCGAAAATAAGGATAATTTTCTCAGGCTCGTAACTTTTGATGAGTTGGACTAAACTAAATGAAACTTACACATTTAAAATTATCATAAACATACAATTCTTTTGATGTATCTATTAGTATTAAAATTCTATTTTTTAGAATTTCGGTGACTATTGAGACGAGTCGCTCTTACTATACAGTTCGTTACCACGAACTGTTTGATTAAGACAGAGACAGATTACTGAAATGGATTAAGAATTGGGAGGAATGTAAGGGAAGTAAAGAAGGCATTAAAGCATGAATTCCGGAGGCATGAAAAGGACATTTATATGAATAATGCTGTTGGACTTTGTCCGTAAGACCGCAGCAGAGACTATTAGAGAACATGGAATAAAATGGAAAAATAAGACTCTGTTAGACACAGACAAAAAAATAAGACTCAGTTAGATATAACTTGAATTTCTTAGATAAATTGCTTGTAAAATGAATGAATTTTTAGAAGTTTTGAAAGTTCAGGGTGCAAGAACAGCTTTAAAATTAATGTTAAAAAGACTAAGTCGATCGGTCTAGGAGTAAATAAAGGAGAAAAGGTGATGCTACGTATCGGTAAAATCCATCAAGCGAATAGCTTCGCTTGCCTGGGTAGTATCAGTAGTAAAAACAGTGTATGCAGTGAATGTTAAAAAAATAGAATCGCGAAGCCTCAGCGTGCCTTTTTCACAGTTGAAAAGAATTTGGAAGAAAAGGAAGATAGGTCTGGGAACTAAGATTAGAGTATTGGAAGCCTTGGTGATGACACTGATCGAATATGGTTCTGCAACGTGGGCACTTCAAAAGAATGAAGCTTTTTTTTAAATATACTCCAGCAAAATTGCCTAAGGATAGTCTTAGGCTATCTTTTCGTGAATCAGCCAACACGAGTGTGTTGGCTGAAGTATATGAAATAATAGGTTGTACGAAAAAAGTGGTCTGAATCCACTTTCTAGGGCTGTAATTAAAAAAAAAAGGCTAAGACAGTTAGGCAACGTTTTGAAGATGAAGGATAACAGTTTACCAAAGATTATCCGTTTTGGCCGTCAATCTGGGATAATGAAAAAACAGGTTGTCCCCGAATGGTGTGAAAAGAGATAAAGAAGGGTTTAAAGGAAATCGGAACGTCATGGGAGGAATTGGAGAGTAAAGCTTTGAATAGATGGAGCTGGATGAAGAGCGTGCGAAGTTGCGCTGGTCTCAGGCGGCTTGGTTCTGCGGTGAATTGTTAAGTTAGTAGTAGTAGTAATCTTTAGTCATCTAACTTCTAGGAAGATAAATTATGCCCGTTAGCCATTGTGCGTTTTCACGTGCTTTTTCACACTCCGTTTTCGACAACAGGCGTATTCAGATTGATTCAAAAGCATAATTGGACATTTTAAAGCAAGATTTCATCCATTTGTTGCCGCAGGTTCATGTGTTGACTGGCCGTGTAGGCCGCTCGGTAAATACTGTTTGGAACAAAATGGCATTAGTTGTAATTTGTGACCCTGTTTTATTCATGAGAATCTATCCTGCGAGATTTTATTTGCTCAGGTTGGTATGAATGGAGTTAATAGTATCCAGGCCTTCGGCCCATTCGGCGTGCATAAATGTGCTGCTCGTAGATTTAACAGATGTATTGACACAACCATAACATAATACAGCTGGGCGTACCAAATCTAAGAAGTCCATTAATACAGCCCTTAGGTGGCTTCCAATGACACCTTCTAGACTTTGTCATAGCGCCAGCGCTGCCTAAGTAAAGAACGATGTTGGCACAATGTATTATTTATTTTATTTTTTTTTCGGTTGGTTTTAGACCAGGGCACTTCATATCGAAGGAGTTGTCGCAGAAAATTCGAAAAGGGCTCATTCGATTGGAAATTAGAAGGGCTAGTGCCCTTTTTGGTAGTCGAAAGTGGTTGGAGGGAAACTAAGCCCCTCTCAAGCCCACCATTTCCCCAAACAAATCCAATCAAAATTTTGATAGACATTTTCTTCAACATGAAATTTCTGGAAATTAGGTCTTTGAGGATGTTAACCCCTCCCCCCCAGTCCTCAGGCCTGTAAATTATGCCCTGGGGGCATATAAGGTTTTTTATAGAAAGTATTGTCGTAGAAACTTCAAAAAGGGATCATTTGATGGGAAATTGAAATGGCTAGTGCCTTTTTAAATAGTCGAAAGTGATTGGAGAGCAACTAACCCCTTTCACGCCCACCATTTCCCCGAACACATCCAATCAAAATTTTTAGATAGCCATTTTCTTCAACGTAGTTGAAAGTTCTGGAAATAATGTCCTTGGGGATGACAAACCCCCACACCCCTTAGAACATGGGTTGTAAGTTATGCCCCAAAGCGTTGAGGTTTTTATAGATAGCATTATCGTAGAAACTTCAAAAAGCGCTCATTCAATTGTCAATTGAAAGGGTTAGTGTCATTGTTAAAAGTCGAAATTGATTGGAGGGCAACAAACCCCCCTCTCACACGCACCATTTCCACAAACATATCCAATCCAAAATTTTTAAGTAGCCATTTTGTTCAAAGTCATCGAAAGTTCCGAAAATTAGGTCTTTTTAATAGTAGAAAGTGTTTGATGAGCAACTAACCCTCCTCCCACGCATATCACTTCCCCAAACACATCCAATCAAAATTTTGAGATAGCAATTTTTTTCAACGTAGTTGAAAGTTCTGGAAATTAGGTCTTTGAGGATGACGACCGTTTCACAACCCTCAGGGCAAGGGTTGTCAGTTATGACCTGGGGACAAATAAGGTTTTTTATATAAAGTGTTGTCGTAAAAACTTCAAAAATGGCTAATTTGGTTGGAAAATGAAAGGACTAGTGCCCTTTTTAATAGTAAAACGTGATTGGAGGGCAACTAACCCACCTCTCACGCCCACCATTTCCTCAACACCCATACAATCATAATTTTGAGATAGCCATTTTGTTCAACGTAGTTGAAAGTTCTGGAAATTATGTCTTTGAGGATGACAAACCCTCCGAACCCCTCAGGGCAAAGGTTCTAAGTTATGCCCTGGGGCATATAAGGTTTTTATAGATAGTGTTGTTGTAAAAACTTCATAAAACACTCATTCAATTGTACACTGAAAGGGCTATTGTCCTTTTTGAAAGTCGAAAGTGATGGGAAGGCAATTAACCCCCCTCCTCTCACGCCCACCATTTCCCCAAACACATCCAATCACAATTCTGACATTTGTTCATTTTGACATTTTGATCATTTCCCCAAACACATCCAATCACAATTTTGAGACAGACATTTTGTCCAACATAATTGAAACTTCTGGAAATTAGGTCTTTGAGGATGACACCCCTCCCCACAGCCCTTAGGATAAGGGTTGTAAGTTATACCCTGGGGGCATATAGGGTTTTTATAAAAAAAAACTTATAAGCCCCTTAAATTGAAAGAGCCAGTGCTCTTTTTAATAACCGAAAATGATTGGAGAGCAACTAGTCCCCCTCTCACGCCCACCATTTCTCTAAACATATCCAATCAAAATTTTGAGATAGCCATTTTGTTCAACATAGTTGAAAGTTCTGGAAATAATGTCTTTGAAGATGAGAAACCCACCACACCCCTCAGGGCAAGGGTTCTAAGTTATGCCCCGGGGGCATATAAGGTTTTTATAGATAGTTCTGGAAATCAGGTCTTTGAGGATGACCCCCCCCCCACAAGCCTCAGGGTAAGGGTTGTAAGTTATGCCCTGAGGGCATGCAAGGTTTTTACAGAAACAGTTTTCGTAGAAACTTCAAAAAGAGCTCATTCGATTGGAATTTAAAAGGTCTAGTGCCCTTTTTAATAATAGAAAGAGATTGGAGGGCAACTAACCCCCCTCTCACACCCATCATTTACCCAAACATATCCAATTAAAATTTGAGATAGCCATTTTTTTTCAACATAGTTGAAAGTTCTGGAAATTATGCCTTTGAGGATGACAACCCCCTCACAATCCTCAGGGCAAGGGTTGTAAGTTATGCCCTGGGGACATTTAAGGTTTTTATAGAAAATGTTGTCTTAGAAACTTCAAAAAGGGATGATTAGATTGGAAATTGAGAGGACTAGTGCCTAATTTCTTAGTCGAAGGTGATCAGAGGGCAAATTCCCCCCCCCTCCCCGCACCCATCATTTCCCCAAAAACTTCCAATCAAAATTTTGAGATAACCATTTTGTTCAACGTATTTGAAAGGTCAATTATGTCTTTGAGGATAACGAATCCCACCCAGCCCGCAGGGCAAGGGTTGAAAGTTATGCCCGGGGGCATATAAGGTTTTTATAGAAAGCATGGTCATATAAACATCAAAAGGGGCTCATTGGATTGGTAATCAGACACTCTGGTACTCTTTTTAAGAGTCAAAGTGATCGTAGGGTAGCTACCCCCCCCCTCCCACGCACATACACGTCGTATTGTCCCAAAATGCATCTAATAGAAATTTTGAGATAGCTATTCTATTCAAAATAGTCTAAATATTATATAACAAGGCTTTTGGGATTGAAACAAACTCCAGAGATTAGGGGCCAGGGTTTTCAGTTATACCCAGGGGGCATTTAAGGTTTTATGGAAGGGATGGTTGTTTAACTTTAGAAGAGGCTCGGTCTTTTTTCCTGAAACAGACTATGTCAATATAAAACGAGCAGAAATTAATTAAAAAAACTTTTCGCGCAAAATTAGCTAATCAAAGAAAAGAACTCCATTAAACCAAAAACGAACAAAAATAGAATCAAATAATCTACCAAGAATACAATTACCACAAATTAGTATCAATAAACAAATGAAACCCAAAACAAACATAAATCAACAAAATAAACAAACATAAATAACTCAAATGAGATAATTTTGTTTGGAAAACATCCACATTTCAAACAAAAACAAAAATAAGACAGACAAAGAACATCTGCTAATATTGGTCAGCAACTGATAGACTAATGTCAACAGATTGTCTAGATTACAAAAACTGTAGCTTAGGTTCTGATAAGCATTTACCAGATTGCTTTTTGTCGATGTTCTTTTTATCCTAAAGATATAGATTGATTCTAATGTTGAATCTAGATCAAATCTACTTCACTTGCAACTTAATACAGGGGACATCTACTTTTTACCATTAAATAAAAAAGTATTGCCATTTTTTTTACGGCGCTATCAGAGCACCGTGGAATTAATTTAAGATTTACATGGTATATAGCGCGATCAGTCTTTCAAATAGAAAGAATTTTGAAAAGGGGTATACACTTTAGCACCATCTTTTTTTTTATGAGATATACATTTATTAAAAAAGAAAACAAACACTATTCGCCTTTCGCCTGCCAAGAAAGGCAATAAGCTTGAAAGGGCAAGCGAGGTTATCACTCTCAGCTAATTAAAACAACATTCATACCTTACTACTCAACACCCAAGAAACTTATCTGATGAAGGAATAAAGGAAAAACAGAGAGAAAGAGGAAAAGACAAGAAGTAGATAGAAAAAAGAGTAAAGTAAATCGGGGAAATACATTCAATAGAATGACAACCTGGAGTGGGCTTGACACCAAATTCACTCACGAGATAAAAGAAACTTCTTTGCCCGTGACTTGAAAGCCGGAAGACTAGGCGCATTTTTCACACACTCGGACAATATATTCCAAATATGGGGACCATAATGGCAAATCACAAAAGATGCCCGAGTGGTGCTCCTAAACTCATGAGTTAAGTTATCAGCTTTTCTTGTATTATGATCATGAAGGTCTCTATCAAAAGTAAAAAGATTTTCAAAAGCAGGGGCGACGAGGTAATTCAAATATTTGTACGAGAAAATTGCAACTTGGTAATCTCGAACTTGGGATACATTCATTAACTTATTCTTTTTAAAATGCTCATGAGCAGGAACCTCATCAGAATCATCAAATTCAGATAATAATTTTACAGCTCTATTCTGATGTTTTTGTACTCTTTTGAAACATGTTACAAAATTACTTGCCCATATAGAGCATCCGTAGCTAATATATGGGTAAAATATAGAAAAATAAATCATTTTCAGGATCTTTTTTGGGACTAGATTATTAATTCTTCGCATCACCCCAAGGCCTCTGCTTAATTTTTCAGCTATTGCACTTGAATGGTTTTTCCACGACAGGTTTTCATCAATTAAAAACCCCAGATACTTCGTTGTTGCTACTCTCTTTATCACATTTTCTTGAACCGTGATATGGTCATTTTCAGCACTAGACGAAAGTCTAGAAAATATCATGAAAAAAGTTTTAGAAAAGTTTAGGGTTAACATGTTTTACTGAGAAAAAGTTAGAAATTCAGAAACTGCATTATGAATTTTACTATATAAAACATCAAGTGAAGGCGCTGTCAGAAAGAGCAAAGTGTCATCTGCAAACAGGATGACACCAGCCTCTGACACGTAGTGTTTCACTCGGTCAATGAAAATAATGAAAAGTGGAGGTCCCAGGATTGACCCTTGTAGGACCCCGCACTCTATTTTCTTTTTTGAAAATAAAATGACCCATTCTGAACTATCTGATACCGATTGTGTAGATACGATGAAAACCACTCCAGACTTGAACCCTTCACCCCAATCGAGTCTAGAGCTGGAATAAGCTCTCAGTTGTCGACCGTATCGAACGCTTTTTTCGTATCCAAAAACACAGCTGCGGGTAAGAGACCAGCTTCAAATGCATCACTAATCCAATCAACCAATTTCAGAACTGCTATATCCGTAGATATCTCTTTTCTGAACCCAAATTGATTTTCCATTAGAATTTCATTCTTTTCAATATAATAACTTAACTGGGCATGTACCACTTTCTCATATAACTTAGAGAAAAATGGGAGAATAGATATAGGTCTTCGATTCGATGGGTCATCTTTTTTCCCTCCTTAATGAAGAGGAACCACTCTTGCAATCTTTAGTGCTTCCGGGAAGACTCCAAGATCTAGAGAAAGGTTGATGAGGTGCGTCAAGACAGGTAAGGCACTCATTTTTGCGGCTTTTATGAGTTTCAGGGAAAACTCATCCATCCCGCTAGAGCTTGACTTCATCGTAGCCAGGAATTGGGCTACTTCCCGTTCCGAATATCTTGCAAACTCGAAAGAATTCTGTCTTCAGGTTGCCCTTCAACGACAGACTCAAAACTCGCAGATGTGCGTAGTTTACCCCACGCTTGATCACAAAGTATTTTTCCTTCATTTGCAAAATAACCACACTGAAATTCAGATATGTCTTGAGAATCAGTAAGACGACCTCCTGTTGTCTCCATGACTCTCATCTCATCTTTACTATGATATTTACCCAAAAGTTTATTTATTGTTTTCCATGTATTTTTCATATTCCCTTGATTTTCATGAAATTCATTTTGAAAATAAAGTTTCTGAGCATTCCGTTTTATTGAATTTAAAATATTTCGAAATCTTCTGAATTTTAAAAAATTTTCATCTGAATGATCCTTTAAATAATTCACATAAAGTTTGTTTTCTGCTTTATTGAAACTAAAATAGCTTTTGTTATCCATGGTTTCTTAGGAAAATTTCTATTAAGGTTTATTCTTTGCATGGGACATGTTTCATTCATTATCTTCGTCACTACCTCGCTGACTAGGTTATATGCAGTATTTGGACACTTCTCATTTATTACACGCGAGAAATTTGTTTCATCCATCATATTTGCAAAACTCTTTAGGTTTTTATTATTAATTTCACGGTAAAACGAAGCCCTTTCATTTCGTTTATTTTCCTTTGACTGATTCAGCTTTATTTTACTTATTAAAAGAAGGTGATCCGAGCCGTCGGACACAACCAAATCTGCTTGGGATCTTTCAAGCGATTCACCATTAACGAAAAAATTATTAATTAAAGATGCCGAGAGATGCAAAATCCGAGTTGGAATAGTCACGAGAGGAAAACTATCATGTGGCACCATCATATTAACAAAATCTGAGCTATTCGCTCTTTTTAGTAAATCTATATTAAAATCTCCCATCATAAATTTGTTTTTATTATCATTATTAATTCTATCTAACAATGGTTCAAATTCATCAAGAAAAAAACTAATAGCATATGATTGATTTTTGTAAATTAATCTCAAAGTCAAGTTTCTTTCCCCGTCATGTTTTATTTTAGTAAAAAGTGTTTCGATCCTACATTCAAGGTAAAGAGACAGTTCAGACCTCACCCAATCTTGTGTACCTTCATTAATCAAAGTGCCTAGATCGCCCCGCTCCATGGTTGTCCGTTCTCTTCGCTCGCAAATGTATCCTGGGAAAGAAAAATCCCGTGGCAGTGACTAGCTAGAAACAAATGTCTCACAAAGGCCTACAATACACGGTTTCTTATCTATCGAACTTAAAATCTCATATAAAGAAGAATATGCCGTTCTTAGACCTTGACAATTCCAGAAACGATCGCTCTTTCTGCACTCGCAGGATTTGAATACTCATAAAGATTATTCGGATTCACATAATTACTTGGGCGACAATTCAACGAAAAATTATCGATGCATTCATCATCCCCCGCAAGTGTGTCACGAGCTTGGCTTCCGAGAATAAACCGTTTTTTTCAAATTCATTCAAAGAGTCATCATTCGCACTCATTGAAGAGGGTTACTACCTTTACGAAAAAAAAAACAAAGAAAAAAACAAGAAAAAAAACAAAAAAAATACTGATAGGCAGAAAGAAGAAGGAAAAAGAAAAAGAGAAGAAAAGAAACAAAAAACGTGAAAGGAACTGAAAATTTGTCTATAAAATACAAAAGGAAAAACAAACATCCAAGTAATTCAACAAGACAAAATTATACGGTCGGATTCGGCAAACGGGCCACTTCAGCCATAGCTCGAATTTTACTGATCTCTCCCACTGAGTTTTTTCCAAAAATCGTCCCGTTATTTGACCAAACATTTGAGCTTCAAAGCTTACTCTTAGCAAAGTCAAGAATCTACTTCTTGTTGGATGTTAGGTACTCGGTGACAAAAATTCCTGACCGAGCAAGCTTCGACTTACATGCAAACACTTTTCTTGCAGTTTCAGCAGACTTGAACGCAACCAACACAGGCAAAGGACGCTTTTTTGCATTTACAATGGTGTCTAAATCAGTATAATTTGCTCGAATTTTAAATACCGAAACTATTCTAGTCAAAGGAAAATCAGAAATTTTCAGTTTATCAGTAACCACATTCAATACACACTCAGAAATGGGAAAACCCCCACTATGGTCAACACCATGAAATACGAGCTGATTCAGTCGTTTTTCCTGCTCTATATCATCAAGACGGGTTTCAAGCTGTTCAACCCTATTTTTCAGGGCTAGGTTCACGTTTTGAAGAGCCCGTAGTTTGTTTTCAATCTCATCAAACTTAGTCGAATACTGAACGAGTATAGAGTCGTGAATCTGAGAAACGATAGAGTCAACCAAATACGCACTATTTGACATTCCAACTTTTTTTTTACAAACATCTTTTAAAATATAATTTCGAATATTGGATTTAAGTGTGTCCAAGTCCGATAAAACAGAGTTTACTGAATTCGCCGATGTATCTGGTAAACTCGAACCACTAATCTCAAGATGCTTATGAGGAAAATCAGCTAATTCCGGAAAAGCGTTCGCAACGCCTAATTCATATTTCTTCTTAGCCTCCTTTGAAATACTAACAAAGGTCGAAAGCTGTGAGGCTGTTGTTGTCGCGATTTCATGGCTTCCGTAACAAAATACAACGTAAGATATTTTATTGTTCTTGGCCTTAGCCTAATTATGTCCAACACTCGGCAGGGCCATGGTGGATAACTTCTGAATTTTGCTAGAACAACAGCATCCTTTGTGAACTGAACCATTGAAATGTATTATCAAAAAGACAAAAACTACACTTAACTTTGAATAGGTAGGTCAACGTGAGCTTGGCAATCACCTTATGATTGGTTCATCAGTCTAAATATCCAAAAAATTGTATCCAATTTCATTCAATATCAAGTTCATTATTCATTAATTATGTCCAACAAATCATACCCAATTTCATTCAATAAGTCACTGTGCTTTTGTAGGTAACATGTTTTAGATAATTTAATACAAATCACACACAGGTCCTTTCACTTTGAACAACGAATGATAACGAATGATATCTAGATATATATGTACATTTTTAGCACTTTTTGTTTCGAGTGCCGTTTAGCGCTTCGCAGCTAAATATGTTGCGCAACTAATCGTGTCATAGCGGCATTTGTTCCATCAAGCATGGTTTACTCCCCTGCACATCTTTTGGCGCCACATTAGAAAATAATTTGAACGGGTTCCTGTTATTAGAACTCGTTCCACTACCAGATATTCCCCTGGTATTGTTTCTCTGGTATTGTCCGTAGTCGCTACATTTTTGGAGTAGAATTTTACACTCTGAGAAAAAATATATTTGAACAAACTTCATGCTTCACGATAGCAAGATGGATTTTTAAAGATAGTCCAAAGTTTGTTATTGATGGCATGAATTGATGTTGCAAGGGTTTAACAAGTGATAATTATGACGAAATTTTGTACAAATATAAACTTATCCAAAAGGTGGTGTTTCAATTCAAATATTGTCGACTTGAGCTTTTCGTTTATTAATGATATTAATTTAAAAAAATTCTTTCCGAAACAGAAGATTTTAATTTCTATTCATTTTCGGTTTAATTTATACATTGATAGTAACGTTTGGTCATTTATAGTTTGAACTATTATATGACTTCATTTCTACCAGCCTGGCATAGGTTCTAATTTGGCTCTTTATTTTTCTCTGAAAAAGTTCTCTTTTGGAAACAGTTCTTTTTTTAATTAATTTCTACTCGTTTTTGATTACCAAAATTTGGTTATTAGTTAATGTTATAAATATGTTTTTTTCAGCTTTTCTGCTTAAGAATTAAAAAATCGGATTCTAATCTAAATTCTTAAGTTGAAAAAGGTAATCTGAGCGTTATTTTTCATTGTATTCAACAAAATTATAGTGTAAATGTCATTCGTGTTAAAGTTTAGGACGGTAATAAAAATAACTTTTGAATCAGCAATAGTCTCTAGATAATATGCACAAAAGAATCTCCCTGAAAGAATGTTCAAAAGATTACATATGAACGAAAATGGAATAAATTAATAAAAATAAGATGAGGAAAAGAGTTCATTTTGACAATTTGGATGCACATTATTTCTTTTGATTGAGTTCAACATGCCCCACAACATTCTCTCAAAGTTTCAACTTACTGCCTTTAACCGTTCCAGATATTTTACAGATCCACCCTTTTGACAATCTGGAGGAAAGTAGCGTCTTTTGACTTAGTCTAACATTCTGCGTAATATTCTCTGGCCATTTAAATTGAACATCCCTTAAATGTTCCAGAGATATTGCATATAAACCCCTTTGACAACATGAATGGATACGGAATCTTTTGATGTAGCTCAACATACCCCTAAGCGCTCCCAGAAAGGTTCAATTTAACACTCTAAGCCGTACCGGAGACATCGCAGATAAAAATTTTTGATAACCTGGATGCATTTGTCTTTTGATTTAGTTTATCATTCCACCAACATCCCCTGAAATTTTCAACTTCAAACCCTTAACTGTTCCTGATATATTGCAGATACTTCCTTTATAAAATCTGGACGCACATAGTATCTTTTGATTTAGATCAACATTCCCCTAGACATTCCATGAAAGTTTCAACTTAATGTCTTTAGTCGTTCGTGAGATATTACAGATATGGCCTTTTGAGAACCTGGATGCCCATAATGTCTTGAATTTAGTTCAACATCCTTCTCCACTTTCCCGGAGATTTTCGACTTAATACGCTTAGCCGTTCTGAGATACTGCAGCTGCAGATATACCCCTTTGAAAACTTGGATGCACATAGCATGTTTGACTCAGTTTAATATCCTCTTAATAATCACCAAAAGTTTTAACTCAATAACCTGAGCCACCCCTGAGATTTTGCACATACGCCCTTTTGACAACATGGACGCGTACAGTATTCTTTGGTTTAGTTCAACACCCCACTCAAAACTCGCTAAAAGTTTCAACTTAATACAGTCAGCTGTTCCTGGTATGTTGCTCAAACCCTCTTTTTCTAATATGAAACATATGTTTAAACAATTGCCGATTTAAACTATTTACGGCCATTGCCCCCCAGGTGCTGAAAGGGTCACATCATCATTAGAGGCATATTTGTTGTACCTTTTGACTGTTTTAAACAAAATGGCTATTTCCAAACTTTGGTCAAATGTCTTTAGAGGGTAAGGGGGGCCACTTGGAAAAAAGAGCAAGAGACAAGGGTTGGCTGCCCTTCGACAACTTTTGACGCTTAAAAAGGGCACTAAGACTTCCAATTTCCAATCGAACAAGTCCCCTCTAAAATCCCACTGACCACCCCTTCCATATGAAGTGGCTACATGAAAACAAAATACACATAAGGCCTATGTGTCTTTAGTGGATTCAATGCTAGAGAACTGCCTCTGAAACTATTGCTTGATATCCGAGAAAAAATATAACTAGTCTTCTTAATGCAAACAAGAGGAAAACCTGTCGAAAATTTTGAAAGCATTCCTTGTCCAAAATATGAAATTGTCACCAGTGTTTAAAGACGCATTTTTCTTCAAAGACACTTCAATTGGTTCCCATATATTTCAACACATTTAACTCAACCACTGTTTCACTCAGCCACTGTTCAACTCAGCCCCCATCCAAGTCAACATCCGATTAACTTAACCCCCATGCAATTCAACCCCGTATAAATCAATCTGAATTGACTTGAGCCCCATGCAACTCAACCCCCGTCCACCCCAATTCAATCCAGTAAAATATAAGTAATACCATTATATTTCTTGTTTTATGCTCTTTGCAAACATCACGTTTATTTTCCTGACAATGCAACGCCCCCCTCCAAATGGTCCCAGATATTTCCCTAGGATATACAAAAAAAAGCTTAAAGAAAATACTAAAATAATGAAATTCTTCCTTTATAATTGTCGCATGTTTCTATTAATCAGATTATCAATTTTCCTACCATTGTTATCCGCATTTTAAATCATTTCAAATAATATTTTCATCCAACAATGTATTGAAATTCTCTGATCTGCCCTCGAAAGTTGTTTTGGTGCTACCTTTTTCACCAGTCTGTTGATGTAAATTCTATATGAACTTTTACTTTCTGACAGGGGGAGAAAGTAAGGCATGTTCAGTGAAGTACAATTGTCTTTCTATCTCTTTGGGGGGCATCCTCTAGGACGAGAATTATGTGCATAGCCTTCAAAAAGCTATCTTAGGGATGAAAGTGCTTTCCACACGCTTGGTGTGTCCTACAATCTAAGTTGTTGCAGTTTTATTGTTGAGGATGGTATGTTTGACCTTGAGACTTTGGAGAAGCTTTGTGTTGATATTTATTATGGTAAGTAATCCCAAAGGTACTTCGTATTGGTTTTGCTTCAAAGGCAGCAAGGCAAACATAATGATCTGTTTTAAGTGTCCAAGTTTCTTACGGCAATAGATGGCAATAGGGATGATGCACGAGTCGAATAGCATCGCTTTACGTATTTCCAATAAATTCTTGTTCCTCTAGATGGACATAAGAGTATTAAAATAGGTATCTCTTGATGTTTTTGGAGTAGCTATTGTCAGAGGTGAGTAAGCTACCAGTAATTTCCTCGACTACCCTCTATATTATCACCTCCAAGCGGGAGACTGAAAATTTCTGGGAATTTGGTTTACGTGAGCAGCACATGACTTTCGTTTTCGAGCCATCGATGTTCATCGTATTGGTGTTCGTGTGAACGATGTCGGCCTAGGATTGGAGATCACGGAAGGACTCAGCAAATAGGTCCATATCATCGGTGTATATTATTTTCTATCACTATTCCTCCTACGAGGACACAAGACGAACTATCATTGAGTGAAAGGACTGTAGTTAAAAACAGATTGAAGAGCTTCCTACGACTAACTACTTCTATTTATTCTGATTACTTCTTCTACTTCTTCGTACTACTTCTGATTTATTAACACTTTCTCTTTTGTTGTGGTCAAGGCTAAATGGAGGTTGAGTTAAACAGGAGTGGAGTTGAATCAGGATTGAGTGGAAAGAGAGTTGAGTTAACTGGGTTGAGTAGAACGGGGTAGAGTTAAACAGGAGGTGAGTTGAACAGAATCGAGTTAAACGGGGGTTGAGTTACACACACACCCTTTCCATCTGAATAAACAATGTATACATCTAACATGAAAACATCTAAAATCTAAAATGAAAGGGTGTATACGAAACTTTTTTTTAATTAGTTAGAAACTGAAAAAGGTTCCTATAGCGGATCTTTATCCCTGTTTCAAATCACAAAGACAAATAAACTTCTTAGGAAAAGTAGGAAAGACGTCAAATACAGGATACTCCACGTGCTATATACTCGTGTGAAACAGCTCATGTGAAGCACTCATGTGAAGTAGCTATATTACTCAGCTATGCACTATAATTTTCATAGCTTATGGTTTATGCTGCCGCTCTAAGTTTTCCTCTTTTTTCCGATGTTCAACAGCATTAATATTTAAACGTAAGACAAAATTTTGACATCATGGATAGCTGAATAACAGCTTCATTCATCTATTGAGTTCTACGCTTTAAATTTACATTTGCGTTTTTTTTTTATGAAAATTGTGTTTAAACAATGGTTAATTGTATAATTTTTAAGCCTATTTAGATCTTTCATAGGCAGCGCAATCGCGCTGCCTAAGTAAAGAACGATGTTGGTACAATGTATTATTATATATTTTTTTTTTCTTTAGACCAGGGCACTTCGTATCGAAGGAGTTGTCGTAGAAACTTGGAAAAGGGCTCATTCGATTGGAAATTGGAGTGACTAGTGCCCCTTTTAATAGTCGAAAGTGATTGGAAGGCAACTAAAACCTCTTTCACGCCCACCATTTCCCCAAACACATTCAATCAAAATTTTGAAATAGCCATTTTCTTCAGCGTAGTTGATTTCCAAATAGAAATGATATTTTTGAGGAGGACACTCCCCACAGCCCTCAGGGCAAGGTTTGCAAATTATCCCCTGGGGGCATATAAGGTTTTTATAGAAAGTGTTGTCGTAGAAACTTCAAAAAAGGCTCATTCGATTGAAAATTTCAAAGGGCTAGTGCCCTTTTTAATAATCGAAAGTAATTTGAGGGCAACCAACCAATCACCCGCTCTCACGCCCAGTTTTTCCCCTAACTCTTCCAATCAAAATTTTTAGATAGCCATTTTGTGCAACATACTTGAAAGTTCTGGAACTTAGTTCTTTGAGGCTGACAACCCCCCCCCCACAACCCTCAGGGCAAGGGTTCTGAGTTATGCCCTGGGGGCATATAAAGTTTTTATAGAAAGCGTTGTCGTAGAAACTTCAAAAAGGGCTCATTCGATTGAAAATTGAAATGGCTGGTGCCCTTTTTAACAGTCGAAACTGATTGGAAGGTAACTAACACCCCTTCAACGCCCACCATTTATCCAAACACATCCAATAAAAATTTTGAGATAGCCATTTTGTTCTAAGTAGTTGAAAGGTCTGGAAATTATATCTTTGAGGATGATACTCCCCCCACAGCCTTCAGGGTAATGGTTTTAAGTTATGCCCTGTGGGCATATAAGGTTTTTATTGAAAGCTTTGCCGTAGAAACTTGAAAAAGGGCACATTCGATTGGAAATTCAAAGGGCTACTGCCCTTTTTAATAGTCGAAAGTGATTTCAGGGCAACTAACCCACCTCTCACACCCACCTTTCCCCCATAAAAATCCAATCAAAATATCTAGATAGCCATTTTGTGCAACGTAGTTAAAAATTTTAGAAATTAGGTCTTTGAGGATGATAACCCCTCAGAGCCCTCGGGGCAAGGGCTGTAAGTTATGCCCTTGGGGCATATAAGGTTTTTTATATATAGTGATGCTGTAGAAAATTCCAAAAGAGCTCATTCGATTGGAAACTAGAAGGGCTTGTGCCCTTTTTAATAGCCGAAAGTGATTGGAAGATAACTAACACCCCTCTCACACCCACCATATCAAACAGTTCGTGGAAACGAACTGTAAGTAAGGAGCGACCCGGCTCAATGGTAACCGAAACTCTAGAAAACGGGTTTTGATACCAATAGATACATCAATAGAATCAGATTTCAATGCTCATTTCAAATATATAACTTTCATCAAGTTTAGTGCTACCCATTAAAAGTTACGCGCCTAAGAAAATTTGGCTGATTTTCAAAAAAAGGGGGAAAGACCCCCTAAAAGTTATAGAACCTTAATGAAAATCGCACCATCATATTCAGCGTATCAGAGAACCCTACTGTAGAGGTTTCAAGCTCCTATCTAGAAAAATGTGGAATTTTGCATTTTTTGCCAGAAGAAAGATCACGGATGCGTGTGTATTTGTTTTTTTTGTTGTTTTTTTTTCTTTCCCAGGGGTGATCGTATCCACCCAGTGGTCGTAGAATATCGTGGGAGGGCTCATTGGAACGGAAATTAAAAGTTCTAGTGCCCTTTTTAAGTGACCAAAAAAATGGAGGACAACTAGGCCCCCTCCCACGCTTATTTTCTTCCCAAAGTCACCCGATCAAAATTTTGAGATAGCCATTTTGTTCAGCATGGTCGATAATATGATAAATATGTCTGGTAGTGGGGGGGGGGGGTCGGGGGTTGTGTTGGAGGATCTGTTCATGAAGGAAGTTTTCATGGGGGAAGGGAAATCGCCAAGAAGGGGGAGCCGGACTTGCCAGCATTATTTATTGGTTATTGGGAAGTATACAGACATTTTCAGGAAGGGTTTTTTTCTGGAGGGGGGGGATAGAGGAGGGGGTTACTCTGGAGAATCTTTCCGTGGAAGATGTTTCTGTGGGATAAGGGACATTTCTATGAAGGGGGTGCCGGATTTCCAAGCATTATTTAAAAAACGATCAGAAATTAAATAAAAAAAAACAAGTTTTTTCAACTGAAAGTAAGAAGCAACATTAGAACTTAAAACGAACAGAAATTATAACGTATGTGAGGGGGTTCTCCCCCAAGTCAATACCTCGCTCTTTACGCTGCAGGTTTTTTTAAGTGCTTTCAAAAGAGCTATCTATTCTAATTAAACGGCCTTTGTGATTCAGGGACTTGTGAATCAAATTTTTTTTTTAACTTTTAACGTAAAGAGCGTGGTATTGACTAAGGGGAGAACCCCCTCATCTACGTAATAACATATACGTAATAAAAAAAACAATAAAAAAACAAGCGATACGGCTCAATAGTAATCGAAACTTTTAAAAACGGAATTTTGATGTCAATAAATGTATCAAAAGAATGTGTTTATAATGCTGATTCTAAATATATAAATTTTATTAAGTTTAGTATTACTCATCAAAGGCTACGAGCCTGAGAAAATTTACCCGATACTTTAAAGAGCGGGAAAACATCCCCTACAAGTGAAAGAATTTTAATGAGAATCACACCGTCAGATTCAGCGTATCAGAAAATCCTATTACATAGGTTTCAAGCTCATATCTGTAACTTTGTATTTTTAGCCAGAAGAAAAATATACGAATATAGAAGTTAGTTACGTAAGTTAATTTGTAAATTACGTCATAACCCAATTTAGAGACATCCATTTAGCAAAAGAAAAGTAAAATTTTTATGCAAATTTTGTTTACTTATTCAATGACGGCGAGCCAAAACAAAAGCTGCATTAACTAAAAAACGATCAGAAATTAAATAAAAAAACCCAGTTTTTTAAGTAAGGAGCGACATTAAAACTTAAAACGAACAGAAATTATTCCGTATATAAAAGGGGCTGTCCCCTCCCCAACGCCTCGCTCTTTACGCTAAAGTTTGACTCTGTCTCACAACTTTATTTTGTAAAACAAAAAAAAACTTTAGCGTAAAGAGCGAAGCGTTGAGGAGGGGACAGCCCCTTTCATATATGGAATAATTTCTGTTCGTTTTAAGTTTTAATGTCGCTCCTTACTTTCAGTTTAAATTACTTGTTTTTTTATTTAATATATATATATATATATATATATATATATATATATATATATATATATATATATATATATATATATATATATATATATATATATATATATATATATATATATATATATATATATATATATATATATATATATATATATATATATATATATATATATATATATATATATATATATATATATATATATATATATATATATATATATATATATTGACCATGCAGTCAGTTGAACCTTTTCAATCGTTAGCGTCGATAAGGACTGAAACTTACAAATTATCATATAGAGCCTAATTAATACTATGTATCTTGCCCTAACTTTTCAGAACGATACTGCTGCAGCTACTCTGTAGTACAATAATTGTGAAACAACGTCATTGAGATGCATTTTTTTTTAATCGCTACGTAGCTCTATGGATACAAATTTTATTACCTTCAAATCTATCAGAAATAAAGGAAAAGTATGAAAAAATTTGTCTTAGCCTAAAATGCATATCTGGACCCAATAATAAATACACCAAATAGGGAAATTTTCAAGCCCCTCATTCAAAAACATGACCACGGTCTAACAGCCAAATATTATTTTCATGTCTTTAAATTGTCTCAGACTTATAATCTGAATTCTTTCTTTCAATGTGTAAACTAAAACTTGAAGTTTTTAGCCCCTCGAAACCTTTTAAATGGCATACCTAATGAAAAATATTCGAACCTGCAATATAATCTTGCTAAACCTAGTTAATCCTATTGAAACTATCCGTCCCAATTCATAATAGTACTACTATAAATAGACACTTCTAAAAATAAAAGAAAAATTTTCCAGTTTGCGGAAGTACACAACCCCTCGTCCCTGAAGACGACGGCCGTCTACGAACCAATTCTTAATTAAAACTCTCTCACTTTTTTTCTTTCAACTTTAACTCGCCTTGTAGTTTCTTTAGAAATAAAACAAAAATCCTGTCACAAGACAAGAATGAAGGAAGCCTTTTGGAAAAGAAAGAGGAAAAAGGAATCAATCAAGCATAAGGAAAGAGGTTGCAGCTTGTCATTTTCTTAAACGTCAGTCCATCAAACGGACATATGAGATTTTAAAAGAATAGACAATAAGGTCATTTATTTTAACTGTTGGTTAAATAAAGACGAAAATTGTCTTTTTTTGTGTTCTCCTCACTTTATTGTTTCTTCTCTGAAAAAAAAGGAAAAAACCACCCAGAATTTAAGTGGTAATGCTACAACGATTACAAGCGGGGTGTCACCCTATATAGCTATAATATTTAAGAGCGGGGTGTCTCCCTATATAGCTATAACAGTTTCAAGCGCATTGTACCACCATACAAGCAGACAGTGTAATGACCGGAATTCAACCACCGCGAAAATTCGTGCTCTGTTCAAAATGCGTGATGTTTTCATGCTAGTCAGCGTGGATATAAAAAGTCCAATACCGAGTTAGTATCTCAGTCAATAAGTTGAATTTGAATAGTTTACATTATTTCAAATTGGAGAAATAAACGTTCAAATATTGTGAGAATGAGTAGTTTAACAATATTACACCTCGAAGGAGCCGACAGTGATGTTGTGAAGACAAGAGCCCCCAATGTAGCAGTTGAAATTGGAAAGGATTCTCGACTAACATTTGAGTGGGATGAGATGTTTGGCCGATACTTTATATCAAAGCAATACGTTATGATGTTTGGCCGATACGCTAAGTCAGATGAACAATTATGCTTTGCCGCAAAAGTGGATATAATGTATTTATCACGACTACAGCATGGATTGAATGCTATTATGAAGCACATTGAGGAAAATGGATTGACTCACCTAAAGCAAAGAGAGTGAAAATATATTCTTTTATTACATTTCTGTCGATAAAAATGTTTGTTCTTATAATTTTTTTTTATTATGCACTGTAGATGATCGTTTACTCCACTCGCTCTCTCTCTCTTTATGATGGTTGATGGTGATGATGGTGGTGGTGTTGTCCAATAGGTCTTGAGATTATCCCCCATATAGCTATAATGGTAAGTAGAGGGCAGTACCACCATATATTTATAATGATAAGTAGCGCACAGTACACCCGCCATACAAGCAGACAGTGTAATAACCGGAATTCAACCACCGTGAAAATCCGTGTTGATCTGTGTTCAAAGTGCGTGATGTTTCCTTTTGTTTGAAATTGTGATTCATTCACTCTGACATTGAGCGTGGATATAAAAGAAAAAAAAGTTAAAAAAAGTTAAAAAAAATTTTAAAAAAAAGTTAAAAAAAGTAAAAAAAAGTTAAAAAAAAAGTTAAAAAAAGTTAAAAAAAAGTTAAAAAAAAAAACCAACTCAGATTCCATGAACAAAATTAGTTTCAATATGTAGAAAAAAAATAAATGTAATTTTTTAACGAAGAGAAAAATAAATATACAACAAATTTCAGCAATAAAAAATCAGCACGCAACAAGTAAATTTTTTTTTCTAATATATTTATCTGTAAAACTATAGCATGATTCTAAAAGACACAATTTCCTAAATATAAAAAAAAATAATTTATTGAAATAATGGATAAAGATCTATATATTGTATCGTTTTTAATATTTTGACATCTTCATTATCATCTTCATCATCAACTGCTGATCTCTCCATGTTAATATCGACTGTCAGTCTTTTAGCGGGTGGGGGGAGAAACTCTATCCTATCACCATAGATTAAGACCTGCTCAACCATTTGTCTTTTAGTGGGTGGGGGGTGAAACTCTATTCTATCTTCATCCACTGGCATGTCTACTGGAGTTTTCACCTTTTTTCCCCCCTTGTCTACAGAGTATCCTGCAGTTGATAATGTTTCATCCTTCTCTTATTCACTTACTGGCATTTCTTTCCACTGACTACAATCAAATATTGACTGTGCCTCCTAAAACTTAAAAATAATATATGAGAATCATGTTAGTAAAGTTAAATGAATATAAACCCTTTTTATGCATGCATGATTCGGACAGTTAATTTACTCGAATTTCTAAAGTTTAGAATCTCCTGAAACTTAGATCTCGGAAGCTTATTATGTTATTTTTTTTTGGTTCCGTATAGTTGAAAGGTCCAATAACCAATTTCCACTATTTATCGACATTAAATTATTAAGAAGTTTATTATTTCTTTGAAATACACATTTACATTTTTAATTTCATGTTTTTGATTTTATATTGATGACAAATTTAAACACAGCTTCAAGTAGTTATTTTTTTTTTGTTCGGCATAGTTGAAAAGTCCAATACCTCAGTCAAGCTAAGCGATTACATTTTGACATTGTTTGACAATTTACTACATTTTAAGGTTTTTTTTTAATTTCAAAATGTTTTTGTCAGTCACCATATTTAATCATTCATAAACAATACTGAAGAAAACCAATTTCCAGTGTTTGTCGACATTAAATTATTAAGAAGTCTATATTGGAGTTCACATTTAAAAAGTTCTATTAAGAGCTATTTTTATGGAAATGGTTCGTTTTTGAATCGAAACTATGCTTTTCTGTTTGAAGATACACATTTGAATCAGAAAATGTACACAACTGAAACAGAGAAGTGTGTTTTGACCGTATTTTCTATAATTTCGTCTGAAAAATAGGAGTTCATACTTAAACAGTTCTATTAAGACCTATTGCTATGGAAATGGCTCATTTTTGAACCAAAACTACGCTTTTCTGACAAAAGATATACATTATAATCAGAGAAATGTGTTTTGATAGTATTTTCTATAGTCTCGTTGGAAAAACTTGGAGTTCATACTTAAACAGTTCTATTAAGAGGGAGTTCACACTTAAAAAGTTCTATTAAGAGCTATTTTTATGGAAATGGTGAATTTTTGAACCAAAACTACGCTGGTTTTTTTCCCCAGAGGCTCACTATATGGAAGGAGTCGTCGTAAAAAATTCAAAAGAGGCTCATTCGATAGGAAATCGAGAGTTCTAGTGCTCTTTTTAAGACTCAAAAGGGATCGGAGGGTAACTAGCCCCCCCACGCCCTTTTCCCCCAAAATACATCCGATAAAAATAAAAGAGGAATAAAAACAAAATAGAAATAAAATAGAATTAATAGAATTTGAAATAGAAATAAAATAGAAATAGAAATAAAAATAGTAAAGGCCATACGGCTCCAGTGCTGTATTATTTATTGCTCCAATGCATTATTATTGATTACTTATTATTTTTTTCCAGTGGCACTTTATTTGGAAGGGGTCGTCGTATAAACTTCAAAAGGGGCTAATTCGATTGGAAATTGAGACTTCTAGTGCCATTTTTAAGAGTCAAAAGCGATAGGAGCCAAAATAGCTCCCCCCCACGCCTTTTTTCTCAAGTACATCCGATAAAATTGCAAGGTAGCCATTTTGTTAAAATAGTTCAAAGATCATGTAACAACAACTTCTGGGTCGACACAAGCCCCCAGGGCCCGGGGATAGGCTTTGTAAGCTATACCCTGGGGCAAATATAGCTGCCCTCCAACCATATTGTTCACTTAAAAGGGGCACTAGAAATTTTTTTTCTTTTATGAATGTCTTTTTAATCAGCATAATAGGCCAGTATTTTACTAGATCTCGGAAGCTTATTATGATATTTTTTATTATTATTAAGCAATTTCAATCAAATAAATGAGAATATTCAATGAAAAAGAAGACATTTAGCTGGAATCTCCTGAAGCCTAGATATCGGAAGCCTATTATATTATATTTTATTAGAGGAATAAAAACAAAATAGAAATAAAATAGAATTAATAGAATTTGAAATAGAAATAAGATAAAAATAGAAATAAAAATAGTAAAGGCCATACGGCTCCAGTGCTGTATTATTTATTGCTCCAATGCTTTATTATTTATTACTTATTTATTTATTTTCCAGTGGCACTTCATTTGGAAGGGGTCGTCGTATAAACTTCAAAAGGGGCTCATTCGATTGGAAATTGAGACTTCTAGGGCCATTTTTAAGAGTCAAAAGTGATAGGAGTGCAAATAGCCCCCCCAAGCCTTTTTTTCAAGTACATCCGATAAAATTTCGAGGTAGCCATTTTGTTAAAATAGTTCAAAGATCATGTAACAACAACTTCTGGGTCGACACAAGCCCCCAGGGCCCGGGGATAGGCTTTGTAAGCTATACCCTGGGGCAAATATAGCTGCCCTCCAACTATATTGTTCACTTAAAAGGGGCACTAGAAAATTTTTGTTTCTTTTATGAATGTTTTTTTTAATCAGCATGATAGGCCAGTTTTTTACTAGATCTCGGAAGCTTATTATGAAATTTTTTTTTATTATTAAGCAATTTCAATCAAATAAATGAGAATATTCAATGAAAAAGAAGACATTTAGCTGGAATCTCCTGAAGCCTAGATATCGGAAGCCTATTATATTATATTTTATTATTATTAAGCAATTTCAGTAAAATAAATGAGAATATTCAAAGAAAAAGAAGACAATCCTTTAATACTAGATAGAGCTACTTACAATTGGACTGTTACATGTTTCAGAATCCATATTGGAAGTGTTATAATTGTTCCATTTACGTCATGATTTTATACGATTTGTTTTAATTCTAAAAGTCATGTCAAGGTAAATAGTTAAATGGTGTGAAAGACAAACAACCTATCATGATCATTTTGACAATTAACATTGATTTTCTACGGATTAAAGCTAATCAGGTGTGTAACGATAAAAAAAACCCAGGGTTACGTGCAGGCACGTAACCCCGTCTAAATTTTTATTTTTTTTCCATAATTTCCTGAATTAAATTTCTGTATTGTGTATCCTGTCTGTGCGTGTGTCGTCTCAATGTATTTGTCTTCACCTATTTTTGCCTTTTAAGTCCCCCCCCACCAACAAAAAATTTCCCTCGCAAGTGCATGGTGATGTCTAACCTACACTCCGACATTTCTTCATCTTAATTGACTTTAGAAATATCATGCAAAATATACGAGCCAATCAGGTTTTCTGTATTGTGTATCCTGTCTGTGCGTGTGTCGTCTTAGCTGCCCGAATCATACATGCATAAAAAGGGACAATATCACGATAATTTATGGGTGACAATTTATTGATTAAAATTTACGGGGTAAGTTTGATGTTTATTTATTTTTCCTATAGTGAAACTGTTTTTTTATCGTTATACACCTGATTAGCTTTAATCCGTAGAAAATCAATGTTAATTGTCAAAATGATCATGATAGGTTGTTAGTCTTTCACACCATTTAACTATTTACCTTGACATGACTTTTAGAATTAAAACAAATCGTATAAAATCATGATGTAAATGGAACAATTATAACACTTCCAATATGGATTCTGAAACATGTAACAGTCCAATTGTAAGTAGCTCTATCTAGTATTAAAGGATTGTCTTCTTTTTCTTTGAATATTCTCATTTATTTTACTGAAATTGCTTAATAATAATAAAATATAATATAATAGGCTTCCGATATCTAGGCTTCAGGAGATTCCAGCTAAATGTCTTCTTTTTCATTGAATATTCTCATTTATTTGATTGAAATTGCTTAATAATAATAAAAAATATCATAATAAGCTTCCGAGATCTAGTAAAAAACTGGCCTATTATGCTGATTAAAAAACATTCATAAAAGAAACAAAAATTTTCCAGAGCCCCTTTTAAGTGAACAATATGGTTGGAGGGCAGCTATATTTTCCCCAGGGTATAGCTTACAAAGCCTATCCCCGGACCCTGGGGGCTTGTGTCGACCCAAAAGTTGTTGTTACATGATCTTTTAACTATTTTAACAAAATGGCTACCTCGAAATTTTATCGGATGTACTTGAGAAAAAAGGCGTGGGGGGGGGCTATTTGCGCTCCTATCGCTTTTGACTCTTAAAAATGGCACTAGAAGTCTCAATTTCCAATCGAATGAGCCCCTTTTGAAGTTTATACGACGAACCCTCCCAAATAACACTTCATTTGGAAGGGGTCGTCGTACTGGAAAAAAAATAAATAAGTAATAAATAATAAAGCATTGGAGCAATAAATAATACAGCACTGGAGCCGTATGGCCTTTACTATTTTTATTTCTATTTTATTTCTATTTCAAATTCTATTAATTCTATTTTATTTCTATTTTGTTTTTATTCCTCTAATAAAATATAATATAATAGGCTTCCAATATCTATGCTTCAGGAGATTCCAGCTAAATGTCTTCTTTTTCATTGAATATTCTCATTTATTTGATTGAAATTGCTTAATAATAATAAAAAATATCATAATAAGCTTCCGAGATCTAGTAAAAAACTGGCCTATTATGCTGATTAAAAAAACATTCATAAAAGAAACAAAAATTTTCTAGTGCCCCTTTTAAGTGAACAATATGGTTGGAGGGCAGCTATATTTGCCCCAGGGTATAGCTTACAAAGCCTATCCCTGGGCCCTGGGGGCTTGTGTCGACCCAGAAGTTGTTGTTACATGATCTTTTAACTATTTTAACAAAAAGTCTACCTTGAAATTTTATCGGATGTACTTGAGAAAAAAGGCGTGGGGGGGGGGGGCTATTTGCGCTCCTATCGCTTTTGACTCTTAAAAATGGCACTAGAAGTCTCAATTTCCAATCGAATGAGCCCCTTTTGAAGTTTATACGACGACCCCTTCCAAATGAAGTGCCACTGGAAAAAAAATATATAAGTAATAAATAATAAAGCATTGGAGCAATAAATAATACAGCCCTGGAGCCGTATGACCTTTACTATTTTTATTTCTATTTCTATTTTATTTCTATTACAAATTCTATTAATTCTATTTTATTTCTATTTTGTTTTTATTCCTCTAATAAAATATAATATAATAGACTTCCGATTTCTAGGCTTCAGGAGATTCCAGCTAAATGTCTTCTTTTTCATTGAATATTCTCATTTATTTGATTGAAATTGCTTAATAATAATAAAAAATATCACAATAAGCTTCCGAGATCTAGTAAAAAACTGGCCTATTATGCTGATTAAAAAAACATTCATAAAAGAAACAAAAATTTTCTAGTGCCCCTTTTAAGTGAACAATATGGTTGGAGGGCAGCTATATTTGCCCCAGGGTATAGCTTACAAAGCCTATCCCCGGGCCCTGGGGGCTTGTGTCGACCCAGAATTTGTTGTTACATGATCTTTGAACAATTTTAAAAAAATGGCTACCTCGAAATTTTATCGGATGTACTTGAGAAAAAAGGCGTTGGGGGGGGGGGCTATTTGCGCTCCTATCACTTTTGACTCTTAAAAATGGCACTAGAAGTCTCAATTTCCAATCGAATGAGCCCCTTTTGAAGTTTATACGACGACCCCTTCCAAATGAAGTGCCACTGAAAAAAAAATAAGTAATAAACAATAAAGCATTGGAGCAATAAATAATACAGCACTGGAGCCGTATGGCCTTTACTATTTTTATTTCTATTTCTATTTTATTTCTATTTCAAATTCTATTAATTCTAATTTATTTCTATTTTGTTTTTATTCCTCTTTTATTTTTATCGGATGTATTTTGGGGGAAAAGGGCGTGGGGGGGGGGCTAGTTACCCTCCGATCCCTTTGGAATCTTAAAAAGAGCACTAGAACTCTCGATTTCCTATCGAATGAGCTTCTTTTGAATTTTATACGAGGACTGCTTCCATATAGTGAGCCTCTGGGAAAAAAAACCAGCGTAGTTTTGGTTCAAAAATTAACCAAATCCCATAAAAATAGCCCTTAATAGAACTTTTTAAGTGTGAACTCCTTCTTAATAGAACTGTTTAAGTATGAACTCCAAGTTTTTGAAACGAGACTATAGAAAATACTATCAAAACACATTTCTCTGATTATAATGCATATCTTCTGTCAGAAAAGCGTAGTTTTGGTTCAAAAATGAGCCATTTCCATAGCAATAGGTCTTAATAGAACTGTTTAAGTATGAACTCCTATTTTTCAGACGAAATTATAGAAAATACGGTCAAAACACACTTCTCTGTTTCAGTTGTGTATATTTTCTGATTCAAATGTGTATCTTCAGTCAGAAAAGCATAGTTTCGATTCAAAAATGAACCATTTCCATAAAAATAGCTCTTGATAGAACTTTTTAAAGTGAACTCCAATATAGACTTCTTAATAATTTAATGTCGACAAACACTGGAAATTAGTTTTCTTCAGTATTGTTTATGAATGATTAAATATGGTGACTGACAAAAACATTTTGAAATTAAAAAAAAACCTTAAAATGTAGTAAATTGTCAAACAATGTCAAAATGTAATCGCTTACCTTGACTGAGGTATTGGACTTTTCAACTATGCTGAACAAAAAAAAATAACTACTTGAAGCTGTGTTTAAATTCGTCATCAATATAAAATCAAAAACATGAAATTAAAAATGTAAATGTGTATTTCAAAGAAATAATAACCTTCTTAATAATTTAATGTCGATAAATAGTGGAAATTGGTTTTCTTCAGTATTGTTTATGAATGATTGAAGATGGTGACTGACAAAAACATTTTGAAACTAAAGAAAACATTTATAATGTATTAAAATGTCAAACCATGTCAATATGTAATCTCTCAGTTTGACTGAGGTATTCGACCTTTCAACTATACTGAACAAAAAAAATAACATAATAATTTTCCGAGATCTAAGTTTCAGGAGATTCTAAACTTTAGAAATTCGAGTAAATTAACTGTCCGAATCATACATGCATACAAAAAGGGTTTATATTCATTTAACTTTACTGATATGATCCTCATATATTATTTTTAAGTTTTAGGAGGCACAGTCAATATTTGATTGTAGTCAGTGGAAAGAAATGCCATTAATTGAAGAGGAGAAGGATGAAACATTATCGACTGTAGGAAATTCTGTGGACCAGGGGGGAAAAAAGGTTAAAACTCCAGTAGACCAGGCAGTGGATGAAGATAGACTAGAGTTTCACCCCCCATCCACTACAAGACAAATGGTTGTGCAGGTATTAATCTATGGTGATAGGATAGAGTTTCTCCCCCCACCCGCTAAAAGACTTAAAGCAGATATTAACATGTAGAGATCAGCAGTGGATGATGAAGATAATAATGAAGATGTCAAAATATTAAAAAAGATACAATATATAGATCTTTATCCATTATTTCATTAAATCACCTTTTTTATATTTAGGAAAGTGTGTCTTTTAGAATCAAGCTATAGTTTTACAGATAAATATATTAGAAAAAAAAATTTACTTGTTGCGTGCTGATTTTTTATTCCTGAAATTTGTTGCATGTTTATTTTTTCTCTTCGTGAAACAAGTACATTGATTTTTTTTCTACATATTGAAACTAATTTTGTTCAGGGAATCTGAGTTGTTTTTTTTCAACTTTTTGTTCAACTTTTTTTTCTAACTTTTTTTTCCTTTTTTTAACCTTTTTTTACTTTTTTTAAACTTTTTTTTAACCTTTTTTTAACTTTTTTTTTAACTTTTTTCTTTTATATCCACGCTCAATGTCAGAGTGAATGAATCACAATTTCAAACAAAAGGAAACATCACGCACTTTGAACACAGATCAACACAGATTTTCACGGTGGTTGAATTCCGGTCATTACACTGTTTGCTTGTATGGCGGGTGTACTGTGCGCTACTTATCATTATAAATATATGGTGGTACTGCCCTCTACTTACAAATATAGCTATATGGGGGATAATATCAATACCTATTGGACACCACTACCACCCACCATAGAGAGAGAGCGAGTGGAGTAAACGATCATCTAGTGTCTAATCAAAAAAAAAACATTATAAGAAAAAACATTTTTATTGACAGAAATGTAATAAAAGAATATATTTTCACTCTCTTTGCGTTAGGTGAGTCAATCCATTTTCCTCAATGTGCTTCATAATAGCATTCAATCCATGCTGTAGTCGTGATAAATACATTATATCCACTTTTGCAGGAAAGCATAATTGTTCATCTGACTTAACGTATCGGCCAAACATCATAACGTATGGCATTGATATAACGTATCGGCCAAACATCTCATCCCACTCAAATGTTAGTCGAGAATCCTTTCCAATTTCAACTGCTACATTGGGGGCCCTTGTCTTCACAACATCACTGTCGGCTCCTTCGAGGTGTAATATTGTGAAACTACTCATTCTCACAATATTTGAACGTTTATTTCTCCAATTTGAAATAATGTAAACTATTCAAATTCAACTTATTGACTGAGATACTAACTCGGTATTGGACTTTTTATATCCACGCTCACTAGCATGAAAACATCACTCACTTTGAACAGAGCACGAATTTTCACGGTGGTTGAATTCCGGTCATTACACTGTCTGCTTGTATGGTGGTACACTGCGCTTGAAACTGTTATAGCTATATAGGGAGACACCCCGCTCTTAAATATTATAGCTATATAGGGAGACACCCCGCTTGTAATCGTTATAGCATTACTACTAATTTAGTCAAAAATGAAGGAAGTTCTTTGTCTGTTGGAAGAGAAAGAGGAAAAAGGAATCACTCGAGCAGAAGGAAAGAGTTAGCGGCTTGCCCTTTTCCATATTTCAAAAAGATCACTGAACACGTTGGTCCGCCAAACGAATCTATGAAATTTTACAGGAACAGATCATGAAGTCATATATTTCAATTTTGGCTAAATATGACACAATATAAGTATTTTTCTTAGTTCTCCAAACTTTACTTGTTCCTTTTTTAATTTAAAATCCAAATTTAATCAGAGACAAAAATGAAACAAGTTGTTTGTCTTTTAGAGGGAAAAGAGAAAAAAGGGAATCCCTTATCTGGAACTAAAGGGTTTGTACCTTATCTTTTTCATATTTCAAAAATGTAACTGAAAATGTCGGAGCCTCAAATAGACATATGAAACTGTAAAGGAATATGTCTTTCAAAGAGACCACAAAGTTTCCCTTGGGGCGTATGTGTTCTGTAAAACGTACAATTTTGCGACAAGCCTACATCTGTAACTTGCACCCAAAATACTTCTCCATACCAAGAGGTAGCAAAAAATTATTTTCTAAACGTCAAAGTAATTTTATTCGTTTTAGGACTTATTAATTCCTCTAAACCAGGATCTGTCAACCTCATCTTTGATATTATTATATATCTTAATTTCTTTTCGTTTTGGGTTCCATTTATTCATTGATAGTAATTTTTGGTCGTTTTAAGTTTGAATTATTGTAGGACTTTATTCATGCTTGTCTTAAGTTTAATATGGCATTTTACTTTTCTTTGAAAAACTTTTTATTGGGAAAATTTTTTTTAGGATAATTAATTTTGTTCGTTTTTTATTGTCGAAGTTTTATTTTTGGTTAATATTATAGATATGTTTTCATATTATAGTCCCCTTCATTTTTTATTTCAATGAAAAGTGTTTCGATCCTACCTTCAAGCCACAGAGAAATGTCATCCCTAACCCCATATTGGGTACCTTCATTAATCAGAGGGCCGAGACCGCCCCGCTTCATGGTTGTCCGTTCTCTTCGCTCTCAAATATATCCTGGGAAAGAAAAATCCCATGGCAGTGACTTGCTAGAAAAAAATGTCTCACAAAGACCTACAATACACGGTTTCTTATCTAGCGAACTTAAAATCTCATATAAAGAAGAATATGCCGTTCTTAGACATTGACAATTCCAGAAAACGATCGCTCTTTCTGCACTCGCAGGTTTTGAATACTCATAAAGATTATTCGGATTCACATAATTACTTGGGCGACAATTCAACGAAAAATTATCGATGCATTCATCATCCCCCGCAAGTGTGTCACGAGCTTGGCTTCCGAGAATAAACCGGTTTTTTCAAATTCATTCAAAGAGTCATCATTCGCACTCATTGAAGAGCGTGACTACCTTTACTAAAAAAAAAAAAAAAACAAGAAAAAAAAGAAAAAAAAAACTGATAGGCAGAAAGAAGAAGGAAAAAGAAAGAGAGAAGAAAAGAAACAAAAAACGTGAAAGGAACTGAAAATTTGGCTATAAAATACAAAAGGGAAAACAAGCATACAAGTAATTCAACAGCACAATTTACACAACACAAAATTATATGGTCAGATTCGGCAAACGAACCACTTCAGCCATAGCTCGAATTTTACTGATCTCTCCCACTGAGTTTTTTCCAAAAATCGTCCCGTTATTTCACCAAACATTTCTGTTTCAAAGCTTACTCTTAGCCAAGTCAAGAATCTGCTTCTTTTTGTATGTTAGGTACTCGGTGACAAAAATTCCCGACCGAGCAAGCTTTGACTTACATGCAAACACTTTTCTTGCAATTTCAGCAGACTTGAACGCAACCAACACAGGCAAAGGACGCTTTTTTACATTTACAATGGTGTCTGAATCAGTATAATTTGCTCGAAATTTAAATTCCGAAACTGCTTTAGTCGAAGGAAAATAAGAAATTTGCATTTTATCATTAATCACATCCAGTACGCACTCAGATACAGGAAAACCCCCACTACGGTCAACACCGTGAAATACGAGCTGATTCAGTCGTTTTTCCTGCTCCATATCATCAATACGGGTTTCCAGCTGTTCAACTCTATTTTTTAGGGCTAGGTTCACGTTTTGAAGAGCCCGTAGTTTGTTTTCAATCTCATCAAACTTAGCCGAATACTGAACGAGTATAGAGTCGTGAATATGAGAAACGATAGAGTCAACCATATCCGCACTATTTGACAATACAACTTTTTTTTACAAACTTCTTTTAAAATATCATTTCGAATATTGGATTTAAGTGAGTCAAAGTCCGATAAAACAGAGTTTACCGAATTCACCGATGTATCTGGTAAACTCAAACCAATAATCTCAAGATGCTTATGAGGAAAATCAGCTAATTCCGGAAAAGCGTTCGCAACGCCTAAATTCATATTTCTTCTTAGCCTCCTTTGAAATACTAACAAAGGTCGAAAGCTGTGAGGCTGTTGTTATCGCGATTTCATGGCTTCCGTAACAAAATACAACGTAAGATATTTTATTGTTCTTGGCCTTAGCCTAATTATGTCCAACACTCGGCAGGGCCATGGTGGATAACTTCTGAATTTTGCTAGAACAACAGCATCCTTTGTGAACTGAACCATTGAAACGTCTTATCAAAAAGGCAAAAACTACACTTAACTTTGAATAGGTAGGTCAACGTGAGCTTGACAATCACCTTATGATTTGTTCATCAGTCTAAATATCCAAAAAATTGTATCCAATTTCATTTAATATCAAGTTCATTATTCGTTAATTATGTCCACCAAATCATACCCAATTTCATTCAATAAGTCACTGTGCTTTTGTAGGAAACAAGTTTTAGATAATGTAATACAAATCACACACAGGTCCTTTCGCTTTGAACAACGAATGATAACGAATGATATCTAGATATATATGTACATTTTTAGCACTTTTTGTTTCGAGTGCCGTTTAGCGCTTCGCAGCTAAATATGTTGCGCAACTAATCGTGTCATAGCGGCGTTTGTTCCATCAAGCATGGTTTACTCCCCTCCACATCTTTTGGCACCACATATGACACGCTTCCATCATGCAAACCTGCATCACACGGTTTGAAAGCTTTTCGAAGGTGGATAGCTCTTAGAAAATAATTTGAACGGGTTCCTGTTATTAGAACTCGTTCCACTACCAAATATTCCCCTGGTATTGTTTCTCTGGTATTGTCCGTAGTCGCTACATTTTTGGAGTAGAATTTTACACTCTGAGAAAAAATATATTTGAACAAACTTCATGCTTCGCGATAGCAAGATGGATTTTTAAAGATAGTCCAAAGTTTGTTATTGATGGCATGAATTGATGTTGCAAGGGGTTTAACGAGTGATAATTGTGACGAAATTTGGTACAAATATAAACTTATCCAAAAGGTGGTGTTTCAATTCAAATATTGTCAACTTGAGCTTTTCGTTTATTAATGATATTAATTTAAAAAAAATTCTTTCCGAAACAGAAGATTTTAATTTCTATTCATTTTCGGTTTAATTTATACATTGATAGTAACGTTTGGTCATTTATAGTTTGAACTATTATATGACTTCATTTCTACCAGCCTGGCATAGGTTCTAATTTGACTCTTTACTTTTCTCTGAAAAAGTTCTCTTTTGGAAACAGTTCTTTTTTTAATTAATTTCTACTCGTTTTTGATTACCAAAATTTGGTTATTAGTTAATGTTATAAATATGTTTTTTTCAGCTTTTCTGCTTAAGAATTAAAAAATCGGATTCTAATCTAAATTCTTAAGTTGAAAAAGGTAATCTGAGCGTTATTTTTCATTGTATTCAACAAAATTATAGTGTAAATGTCATTCGTGTTAAAGTTTAGGACGGTAATAAAAATAACTTTTGAATCAGCAATAGTCTCTAGATAATATGCACAAAAGAATCTCCCTGAAAGAATGTTCAAAAGATTACATATGAACGAAAATGGAATAAATTAATAAAAATAAGATGAGGAAAAGAGTTCATTTTGACAATTTGGATGCACATTATTTCTTTTGATTGAGTTCAACATGCCCCACAACATTCTCTCAAAGTTTCAACTTACTGCCTTTAACCGTTCCAGATATTTTACAGATCCACCCTTTTGACAATCTGGAGGAAAGTAGCGTCTTTTGACTTAGTCTAACATTCTGCTTAATATTCTCTGGCCATTCAAATTGAACATCCCTTAAATGTTCCAGAGATATTGCATATAAACCCCTTTGACAACATGAATGGATACGGAATCTTTTGATGTAGCTCAACATACCCCTAAGCGCTCCCAGAAAGGTTCAATTTAACACTCTAAGCCGTACCGGAGACATCGCAGATAAAAATTTTTGATAACCTGGATGCATTTGTCTTTTGATTTAGTTTATCATTCCACCAACATCCCCTGAAATTTTCAACTTCAAACCCTTAACTGTTCCTGATATATTGCAGATACTTCCTTTATAAAATCTGGACGGGAGGGGTTGTCAGCCTCAAAGACCTAAGTTCCAGAACTTTCAAGTATGTTGCACAAAATGGCTATCTAAAAATTTTGATTGGAAGTGTTAGGGGAAAAGTTGGGCGTGAGAAAAGTTGTGTGTGTGTGTGTGTGTGTGTGTGTGTGTGTGTGTGTGTGTGTGTGTGTGTGTGTGTGTGTGTGTGTGTGTGTGTGTGTGTGTGTGTGTGTGTGTGTGTGTGTGTGTGTGTGTGTGTGTGTGTGTGTGTGTGTGTGTGTGTGTGTGTGTGTGTGTGTGTGTGTGTGTGTGTGTGTGTGTGTGTGTGTGTTGTGTGTGTGTGTGTGTGTGTGTGTGTGTGTGTGTGTGTGTGTGTGTGTGTGTGTGTGTGTGTGTGTGTGTGTGTGTGTGTGTGTGTGTGTGTGTGTGTGTGTGTGTGTGTGTGTGTGTGTGTGTGTGTGTGTGTGTGTGTGTGTGTGTGTTGTGTGTGTGTGTGTGTGTGTGTGTGTGTGTGTGTTGTGTGTGTGTGTGTGTGTGTGTCTCTGTGTGTGTGTTGTGTGTGTGTGTGTGGTGTGTGTGTGTGTGTGTGTGTGTGTGTGTGTGTGTGTGTGTGTGTGTGTGTGTGTCTGTGTGTTTGTGTGTGTGTGTGTGTCTGTGTGTGTTTGTGTGTGTGTGTGTTTGTGTGTGTGTGTGTGTGTGTGTGTGTGTGTGTGTGTGTCTGTGTGTGTGTGTGTGTGTGTATGTGTGTTTGTGTGTTTGTGTGTGTGTTTGTGTGTGTGGGTGTGTGTGTCAGTGTGTGTGTGTGTGTGTGTGTGTGTGTGTGTGTGTGTGTGTGTTATTAAAAATATTTTTAATATATTATAAATTGTTTGATAAAAAAGAAAAGTGTGTTATAATTGTGATAAAACTTTCGTAAGAATTTTTGAAGTATAAATTCAAAACATCGCATAAATTGTTTCCACAGCGCATTTCTATCTGACGCTGTTTTCGCAGCACGCTATAGACTAATTGAATATAGGCTAAGGGATTAGCAACGCAATTTCAACCTGTAAGAATATTTCAGTGTGTGTGTGAGTGTGTTATTAACAAAATTTGTAATTTATTATACGTTGTTTGATAAAAAAAAAGAAAAGAAAAGTGTGTTATAATTGTGATAAAACTTTCGTCAAAAAAAACTTAATCCATTCATTTTCTAGTTTCAGGGTGAAGCTGTGAAAACTTCTGCCTTCCCTGGTCCGGGACTTCAAAGTATCATGGGTAATTTTCCCCTCTCGCCGGATGTTAGTGAAGGTACGTTATTTGATATCCACCTGGATTTTCAATTTACAGCTGAAGAAATGGACAGTCTTATGCAAAATGTTGGGCCTAATTTTAACGAGGATACTTTCAATGAGAACTGTCCTATTAGTGAATTGGTTCCTGTACAAATAGGCACATGACTTGAAAATCGTGCTGTATCCTTAGAACTACGTGAATCTTATTTGTTAGAGTCTGCTCTAAGTCATATACGAACATATAGGGTAGATTTTAACTCCCCCGGGGAAAACACTCACATTCTTTTAACTGACCTCGTGAATGTTCGCTTTTACTACATCGACAAAATTAGAGCAAAAATTGAGCTTCAGATTAAGAATTGGAGGGGTCAGGGGGGAATTGAAGCATCGGTGAATCAATAAGTTTATTTACAAAAGGTTATATCCGGGGATATGTTTTATTTCAATTTTTCAACAGGGAGTTTGACATTTTATCAGTGTACAAAAGAATTCGAGGAAAGAGGTTTTCACATGGCAAGCTGGTCAATATTAGATTGCAACACATTTAACTAAAGGTGAACTTAGTTCGAAGTTTTCTACATTGATCACATGGATTTGACTTATGTTAGATTTAAAAAAAACTTTATTTTAAGAAAAGGACAGAGTAAAAGAATTACCCGCCGCCCAGATTTTTTGAAAACCAAAGGGGTTCAAGGCTTCAAATTTGACATAGGGCTGCAATGTTTTAAATACGCATTTTTAATGGCAGCCCATAAAACATTATAAGATATTTTAACAATGAAAAATCTCGACGGACTTGCTCGCAACGGTGTAAAAAATTTCCATAAAGTAAATTTTGATTGTTTAGAAGGAAAATATCCGGTATCCTTTAAATAAATAAGTATTTTCTAAAAAGAAAATGAAAATCTGGGGGGGGGGGTGGTTGTTATCCAGAACGACACTGAATTTGTAGATGGGGGAAAAAACCGAATAAAAAAGGGGTTTTGTATTCAGTGAGGACACCGATGGTGGAAAATGTTAAAAATTGGGTATGGATTATTTACGAGCATCCCAAAGATGTAAATTCCTATGGTCATTTTTTCCCCATTACAGCAATAAGTCGACTCCTATCTCAAGGCAAGAAGAAAGGGGAACATTTCTATTGCCCCTTGTGCCTTTCTCCATTTAGATCCGAGCGAAAGTTCTCGGATTACATGAACCATAGCAAAATTCTTGGAAATCAAAGAACAGAAATGCCGGCAGAAGGCAAAGACACTTTACACTTTAAAAATTTCCAAAATTCTCTGCTCAAGTTGATAAAGTGTCTTTAGACTGTGAAACAAGACTGGTTGAGGTATCAGATTCATCAAGGCCAAATATAGTCAAGGAACACAAACTAGTTGCGTGTTCCTATGCGCATGCTCGTCGCGACTGCAACAATAAAATGCAATTGGAAGAGTTTTTCTTGACTATGGATGAGGAGGGCAGTATGGAAAAGCTATTGGTTTCCTTAATAAAAACAGCAAACGGGGCAATTTCACGATTACGTCATACCAATTACCCAATAACATTGTCAGATAAAGAGCAACTGGCGCTGGAAAAGGGGACAATTTGCTGGGTATGTAGGGGTGCTCTTGCCCCAAAAAACTTTGTCCAGAATCATGACCACCTTATTGATCCCAATTCAACGGGAAAAAGTAACTTTCGTGGGTGGGCTCACAATTCGTTTAATTTAAAAATTAAACAGCAACTTTTTTTACTTGTTTTTATACATAATGCTAACTACGATCTAAAGTATGTGCTACCTGCATTAGCGCATCTTCAAAGAAATGTAACAATAGATGATGCATAGGTTAGAGAGAGCTATTCCAACAAAATCATACCTAAGTTATTAGAAAAGTTGTTTGTTTTAGAATTTATGTGAAAATTTGCTGAGGCCGACGTTGAGTACACGAATTAAATTCGCTTTTTAGATTCCCACAGTTTTTTCCCTAAATCATTGAGCGAATTAATTCAAGAGCAGAAAAACGATGACGGCTGCAACACTTTCCCCCTTATCAAGCAACAATCTCCATATGATTTATATGATTTGTTGACGGTCAAGGGCATATATACTTATGACCATCATTTTTCCTTGTCGAGATTCACCAAGGACACTATTCCTTCGAGTTAGTCGTTTTACGACAGTCTTCCCGATCGTAGTTGCACCCCCGAGGAATACAGTTTTGCTAAAAAAAAGTTTGGGCAGAGGGAGGGTGTAAAAACGGGTTTGACTACTGCAAGCTGTATTTGTCTAGGGACGTGTTAACTCTGTTAGACATTATATATAATAATACGGATAAAATCTATTAGGAGTTTAATCTTGATTTGGGCTATTATTTTTCTTCGCTTCATCTAGTGATGGACCTTATCCTAAAAATTAAGTGGGGGAAAAATCGGGCTAATCACTGACATTGATCAGCACCTGTACATAGAAAGATCCATGAGGGGGGGTTTGTTTTTCATGGGGATCTGATCTTGGAAACTGATCCAACGGGGGAGAAGACGGGGACAAAATCAAATGCAGTTTTCCTTGATATGAATTCTCTCTACCCCTCAGCCATGTCCCATTATGCACTACCTTGCGGTGACTATAAATGGCTCAATGACCCTCAAGCTCCTCATTTCCCCAACATTAACAGTGTTGAGGAGAATGGGCCGGTTGGATGGTTTTTTGAAATTGATGGAGAGAAACCAGTCGAGCTTCACGATTCAGTAAAGGATTTTGTTTTCCCATGCATCAATAGACTTGTGACTTAGGACTCTTTGAGCCCCCGCAATAGGCGTTTAGTCGAGGTGGACGGATTGCATTGGACACCTTCAAAACAAAAATATTGCTGACCTTCTGCCGAAAAAACACAGTTCTACATCATGTAGCTTTAAAATGGATGTGCAACAACGGTTTCAACGTCACAAAGGTGAACCGAGCACTCCAGTTTAGTCAAAAACCCTATTTGAAAATGTTTGTTGACACTTTTGTCAACAAACATTCAGCAGCACAGATGAAGGCCGAAAAAGAAATTTATAAACTCATTTTAAATTCAGCTTTCGTCAAAACGTGCGAGAGTGTTCGCAATAGGAATCGTTGTGACGTTGTGACCGATCCTGAACAATGTGCTCGAATTATTGCCGATCCAAATTACACTTCCTTTACAATCATTGACCTGGACATGGTACTTTTGAATAGGAAAAAAAGATCCATTGTCTTGAATAAAAATATTGCTCCAGGCAGTGCTATCTTAGAGATCTCAAAAAAGCTCATGTTGGAATTCTACTACAATTTGGCTAGGGTACTATGGCCGGAAAAGGGGCAAGTAGAGGTCTGTTACGGGGACACGGATTCTCTACTGTTAAAAGTAAAAACCTCAAATTTAATTGATGATTTGGTGCACGGTGAAATTATGAGTTCACGGATGGACTACACCAATTGGAGTAGGCTTTACCCAGAGCTAGTGATACGTCGGGCACCCAATCAGCTTTTATTTTTTAAATCAGAAACGGGAAGCGACTTGATTTCCCGTGGTATGTTTGTAGGTCCGAAGGTGTACTTTATACAAACACACGACGAGGAAATCAAGAAACGTTGCAAAGGAGTACCCACGCGCTTTGTGGATAAGAATTTCGACATGGACATTTATAGGAATTGTATTACTGAAAATACAATTCCACGAGCGAAATTGCTGGCAATTCGTTCTCTCAACTACAGGAACTTTACTGTAAATGTAGAAAAAATTGCCATGAGTACCATCTCCGACAAGGCCTATGTTTGTCAAGATGGTGTGACTACCCTCTCCCTTGGACACTATTTAACTTCAGACCGGGCCGACTGTATTGCCCATAGGGAAAGTCTCGGTTTAAATAAAGTCCTGTAAATTATTTCCTAAAAACCTTTGGGGGGGCCTCGCGGCGGGGGGGGGGCCTCACGGCCCGGGGGGGGGGGCTGGCAACCGCCAGCGCGGGGGGCGCACCGCCACAATATCAAAGTTATCTTTTTGACTTAGAGCAGATTTTTTTTTGTAAATGTTTCATTCAAGTGCTCTCTAATTTAATGTTGTATTTTTTTCTATAAATAAACAAAAAAAAAGTGTTTTTCTCTGTGTGCCCATGTAAATGTTGAATATTTATTATAAATGAATTTAAAAAAGAGTTTTTTTTTAAGTATCGTTACTTTTTTATGTGCATATAATAAAAGAAAAATATGATTCTTTATTCGTCTTGAAGAACAGAGTAGTAGGAAAATTATTTAGTCATTAGACAATTAGGGTCTACAGTTAGTTGTCCAGGTGAACTGTTGAAAGGAACTTGTATCAATTTAAAACACCATTCAGATCGCTTCTGTGTGGTCCATCAATGTCGGGCAAAACAAAAATCTTAACTAAAATAATTAAAAATTGAGATAAAATGTTTGTGGAATAGCCGAAAAAAATCTACTATTGCTCTAGTATTTGGCTGGATTCATATAATAAAATTAAAGAAATTGCTTCTGCCATGAGATCAATGAAGATACAGTTTATACAGAGATTCGATATTTTCAGCATGATTGAACCAAAGGCTTGGCTGATCATTGATGATATGGCTGAATCTATTTAACAACGGTCTCAGGCATTGTTGCAAATTTTAACTGTTCGTTCTCATCATGAACAGATTTTCGTTAATTTGGTTCTACAAAATATCTTTCATCAGAGCAGATGTATGCGAACACTTGCTTTGAACTTTACCTACTATATCATCTACAGAGTTGTTTGTGATTCTAGCTCGCTAATAAACCTCAAAAAACAAATAAATCCAGGATCCCCTAAATTCATGCTCTCAGCAAACAAACAGGCAACTAATAAACCCCATAGTTATATCCTGTTGGATCTTAATCAAAATACACCCGAGGATCTGCTTGTACTCACAAATATTTTTGAAAATAAAATTACAGTATATCTTCCCGTGACCTCTAAACAGACTTATGAGTCGCTATACTGACACTGAAGAATCTACCTGAAAATAGGCACTTGCTTTCAGTTCTAAGCAACTCAAAGCCTACGCTAGAAAAGCAGCTAGGAAGGCAATACTCAAACATGGTATTTACAATAATTTTATTAATCTAATATCAGAACTTTGTTTAAATTTGACAGAGGGTAATGTTCAATTGCCAGAAGTAGTTAAGCAACAGGCAAAGCAACATCGTTCCATTGTACGTACATTGGCCTCTAAAAATAAAGGAAAGAATTTTAAAAGGAAACGAAGCCGTGGGATGGACGTCATCATTTTAAAAATTTTACAACAAATTAGTGCGTGGCCTGCTAATATTTTTTTCTAGTGAGAATGGAAAAACCTATTAATTCGACTCAAATTGAATCCGCTCTCTCCGACGTCGGTAATTTATAGAATAATTAGAGTAAATTCCTCGACAATGTAAATATTAATGACGATAAAAACTGCTTTTACTTCAAGTTGCACTTTGCCAAGTGGACAGATTCTCTCGATCGAAGCCCACTGCTGCTGCTGATCCAAAAAAACAATCATCTCCTCAACAATCTGCTGCTGGAAACCAATTAAATAAGGTGGACTGGGATTAATTTTTATTTAAAATTGTAAATATACTCCCCATCTCATTTCTTGAACAAATAACACGACTCCTAACCTATCTCTTTGAAAGTGATCAAATTCAATTTTAGATCAATGTGGATAGGATTATAATTCAAGTTAATATATATAATCTACTTGATTTAATGTATGACATTTTTAAAAATCGTAGATTAATATTATCATTATACAATAGTATATACAAATATATACATACTATAAAATAACCAATAAGTCTAATTTTAAGAAGTAAAAATATAAAAAAATGAAATGAACGTGCATGACCAACATCAACATTTAAAGAAAAAATTGAAGAAGGAGAAGATTTTAAATCATCTTTTGAAAATACTAGCACACCACTGGTACCTAGACAAAAGTGAAGACGTATCAAGTCAACGTCACCACCAGCCAGTATACAAAAGGGTAGCGGACATTACACAACGTGTTTACGTTCAAAATGGCTGAAGTTCTGAAAGGTGTTTATGAAAATGTTGGCGAGGCGGGGAGTTTAAGTTCACCCTCAACTCTTTCCAAAGTAACGGTTATTCGCACTAAAATTGTAAGAGACTATCAGAAAAATGGATACGGTGGCACCCTGCATTCAAATAATGGACTTCATGCCAATTAATATAGAAAAACCAAAGCCTTTCATTAATTGGAAATAGTGCACGCAGATCTCCTAACTCTTGGCGTACATCAAAAATTTAACCATATATATTGCACGCACATTACTTGCAATAACTGTTTATGGTCGTTATGCATATGCAATTCCATTGCGATCAAAGAGAGGTGTTGAAGTTGCTCAGGCCATTGAAAGTTTTCTCGAAAAGGATTCATATAAAAAAATTCAAACGGATCGCGGTAGTGAATTTGTTAATCCTCATGTTGCAAAAGTACTAGAGAAATATAGTACACTGCTCTATCATCGTCACAGTCCTATAAAGGCTGCATTGGCCCAACGATTGATAAGAACTATTCGACTTTTAATTTCGAAATATTGTACATTGAAAAATACATCGACTTTTATTCATTATCTAGATAAAATCATGTTGAATTATAATCATCGACTTCATCGATCAATGTCCAACTCTACACCAACGGAAGTTCATCATTCGGATCATGATACAATTGACACCTTTCTTAAACAATATTCCGATGAATCAAATGTCAAGAAGATTAAAAATATATTCAATGTTGGTGATACTGGTCGAATTAATAGAAAAAATACCGTTTTTGATAAGGGGACCTACTTGTGGTCCATGGAACTTTTTAAAGTAGCACAAATCTTAGACACTAAGCACATAACTTATCGACTGCTTTATAACAAGGATTAGGTGATTTTTAGCATGTTTTTTGATTATGACTTGCAAAAAGTTAAAAAGGTTAGTGAAATCTATCGAATTGTAAAATTATTAAAGACACGTACTCAGAGAGATAGGATATAGGTACTTGATCGATGGCTAAGATACAATTCTGATTTTCATTCTTTGATCGGTGTTAAAGATATTGACAATGACCCGTGATTTCTATGTAACATTCATGTCCAACGTTTCCGATCCTCTCTACAACAACTTGAATACGACAAGTGATTTTTGGACAAAACTCTCCCCCGCCATCAAATTTGATGGTGCATATGAAGTGGCTTTTGTTGACTGTATTCTCAAAAATACCTAGGCCGTCCTGAGAAAGGATCGTGCGTATAATATTAAAGTTATACCATTCGATTGGGCTAATAATGGGCTGGGCTTTTTCTTATGTAAGTGGGTTGAAGAACAGAAATCTAATGACTATCCTCATGTCAGATTTAAATATATTGAATATGCTAATGAGAAATTTTTGTCTTGAAATCAATAGAAAAATATCATATCGCAGGAATGGTATATTGCATTTTAATTATTCATTGGAACATGGTAGGATTTACATTAGGTCACCTGTTGACACAGAAACAATTATTCTCAATTATAATCTGAGAGATGTTCTTGGCTTTAAACAGGATTTGATCCATGGTAAAAATGCTGGTTCCGTTTACGGGATGGATCAAGTTATTTTTGCCGACTACCCACCTGGTTTCTCCTCGGACTCTTGCATATTTCTCTATGCATCCTTTGTGGAAACGTCGATAGTCGGTAATTCAAATGTCCCCCTCCTACGTGTTCTTGAACGAATAACAACTCACGAAGTTTTTCATCACTATAATATAAAGCATCTTCAGTATTTTCCTGTAAACACTTAATATTTGGAGCTCTGTCTGTTAAACCTAAGAAGTTAATTGAGTGTTCCTCCGGCAGTAACTAAAGGCTTAGCAGTGATTACATGTCATTTTCGACCTATTGTCAACGACGACAGCACAATCATCTAAAATGAACAATAAAAGAATTCCCTTTGTCTGTCCCAATATTGACTGTTATGTTGGTGCTTTGAGTCCACGTCAAATAGGCAATGGATTGGACTACTACAAGGGGCGTACTACAATGTCTGGCTATGCTCTTGGTAGTTGGTTTGATAGGCTATTTCGTTCTACACTACCCCTTGCCGGAAAATATCATGTACCTGCTGCGTCAAATTTAGCTTCCTCCACACTACAGGACTGGGGGTCGGGCAAGAATTTCAAGGAGAGTGTTAAGGAAAATATTAGATCTTCAGCAAGATCCGTTGGTGAACAATTAAAATCTAGACAAACCTAGGATGGATTGAAAAGTACGGGGTCGCGTCAGTTGATCATCAGTCCCCACCGAGGATGAAAGCACAGCAAATCAATAAGGACTTTGAGGAATAAAACAACTAAGGCTAATAAGCAGAAGAAAAAGAAAATGATTTTAAGAAAACAAACGTAGTTCTTCTCCTAAGATGACTTATTTCCCCCATAAGGAATCATATCCATCAATCAGTTCCTCATTGAATCTCTTCAATGTTGAAAATTTTGATGTCAGAGACAATCATAGCTACTACAAACAATTTCATCCCAAACAACCTTTTTCTGGAAATATACACTTTCAAATATTTTTTAATGAATATTATTTCATTTATTTATCGTCAAAATTTATTGATTTAAATTTCGTGGTGAAGAAAAAGTCAGATAATACAACTCCAAATGCCGGCGATGGTCTCTCCTATGAAAACTGTATTCTACAAAACCTATTCAAACAAATTAATTTATTTATCAATGGAACATTAGTGAGCGCCAGCAATAATTTATCAAACTATGCTAGATGCACACAATTTATGATAATGAATCCGAAGGTTTACAATGAGATGAAAGAGTGGTCATCGTGCTATGAATATCGAACGGATGTTAATAGTGACGGTGAGGTGACCGCTGCAGTGACCCAGGAGCATCATCTAGTTTGAAAATTAAATCACGAGATATTCAATATATCCCAATGGTTACCCCCTAGTGTCAATATTGACATGAAGTTACAGATGGCCCCATCAAATTTAATTTTGAGGAAAACGCTTTCTACGCCACCTGATTCAAATGTCATTATCACGTCTGCAATTCTTTATGTTCGTAAACAAAAAGATATGAGCTCTGTTGCATTGGCAGTGGAAAAGCTAAGAGCCAATGGCAACAACATTAAACTTCTTGTCCCCCATACAATCACCAATCAACGTCACATTGCCACCGGTTCTCGTAGCTATAGCGATTCATCGTTTATCAATGGAGAAATCCCATCATAATTGGCTTTGGCCTTTGTGAAGAGTGGCAGTACCGTTGGATCCTGGACTGAATACCCCCATGATTTTAATTTTTTCGGTCTATCTAGTCTTGTGTGCAAAGTGAATGGTATTCCACTGTACACTCTATCATTTGACAAAAAATCCTATAGAACTCTGTACGAGTTGACCATGCAGTCCCTAGATCATGACTCTCAACTATTTGAAAATGGAATAACCGATTCAATGTTTTCAAAAAATCATGGGGTTATTGTTTTGGACTTGTCAGGCACACAGGATATGAGTATAGTACGAACAGGGGATGTACGTTTAGAGTGTATATTTGCCAATGCTCTGGCCGAGAGTATCACGCTAATATCACTGAGCCAATTTGAAACCTATTGGGAAATCAAACCCAATGGCAGTGTTCTACTAGACCTAGTAACATGAACACAGACCAAATAATCAATGTATTTAGTATGGATCTAGACATGTCCCAGTACAAGTCCTATTGCATACCTTCAGACCTCATTGAAAAAATTCCAAGTGTTAACAATACACTAATCATTGTTAATAGCAGTCAGTCAACTTTGAAGACCGGTCATTGGCTATGCATCTTTCAAACAGCGAAAAATATTGAATTTTTTTATCCTTTTGGCCTATCGTATAAATTCTACACGCCATATATCAGCAACTATATTGAAAGCAGCGGGAAAACCATTATTCAAAATCAAAGAAGAGTAAACGATTTAACGACTAAGACATTTGGCTTTCATGCACAACTCTTTTTCTTATTCATATGTTATGGATATACCTACAAGCTTTTTCTCAACATCTACGTTGAATTACCTCAATTGAACGACTTTCTAGTGAATAATACGATTTCAATTTTATTTACTATTTATTTTGGTTCCATGCTAATAAAATTTTCTAAAGCTTTATGTGGCATTTTTTATAGCTAATAAAAAAAATTTAAATACCTGATAAAACGACTTTTCTAATCTTTAGATTTCATCAACTACTAGGTATTTGTCGACAACGACAAATCCAGGTAGATTATCTGAATTCACATTGTACTGATCCTGATGTAGTGCAATGTCAGGGTCACATTTTCTACAGTAGAGTGTGACTTCACTCTTGTCATATCTCTTTGTATAGTCAATGATACTATTCTCATTCATTCTATAGAATTCACATGTTTCAATTTGCGTCATGTGTTGACGCTCATTTTTTCATGTGTTGACGCTCTCACTGCCACAATGAAACTGAGCAAGCAACATCAAAAAATTGTCTGAGATAGAGAGAGAGGAGTAAATCATCCTTGAGCACCATCTTTCTCATGAAAAAAAAAGTCCTAAATTTCTAAACTAATTTTTAAAAGCATATCCACAAGGTCATTTTGTCATGTTGTGACTCATATATTAATTAAATTTGTAAATGCATTTGGACCATAATGTAAAAGCTTCATGCAGAAGTCTAATGATGGAGAATCACCTTTTCGTATACAAAAAAGCAGTCCCTGAGAGTATATATTTCTTTGAATAGTAAGCTATAGAAAAATGTCATCTAGAATCAAATGTTTTTCCATAAGAACTAGATTCCTCGTGATACGCTCTTTCTCAAATCTTTACATTTTCTAGAGTCCTAACTTTCTCACAACCAGTTTTCTAATAGACAGAATTTCTTTTTCTAATCTAGAAAATTTATTCGATTAAATTATAGAAAGAAAAAAATACTATGATTTTGAAAAGGTTTTACAGATCATGGTTACAATAATAATATTCACAAAATCATTCTGTTCTATTTATTATATTTTGATCGGACATCTTATTCCGACCGAAATTTATTTATATCTAGAATATTCATTTTTCAAGCATAACATAGCTGCTCCTCCTGCTTAAATTTGCTTAATGATATCACGTATCTAGCATACATAGTGTCCTATTCAAGACATAGTCTACAACCAGCAGTTATTTCCACAGCCACATTAGGTACTCGTGCATCACTGCTGCTGTTGTCAGCTCCATCATTAATCTCCAATAATGTAAATGCACCACTCATTTTTTCCTCTACTAATATCCTTGCAAATAAACTATTCTCTTTGAAATCAAGTCTCTTACTAATATGAACTGTAAAGAAAATTATTCCTTTTATTCAAATCTGAATCACAAATCAAGTTATACCCGCCGTCTTTGAAAAGGTGTATATAGGCTTTAGAAATGTTTACCTATAGGACCAGTAGAATACTATAGCTACCAGAAACCTGTTTGGTACAGGGGCGCCCCAGAAATAGTACCTTGGTTACTACTCTCGAGCAGAAGGAAAGAGTTAGCAGCTTGCCATTTTCCATATTACAAAAAGATCACTGAACACGTTGGTCCGCCAAACGAATCTATGAAATTTTACAGGAACAGATCATGAAGTCATATATTTCAATTTTGGCTAAATATGACACAATATAAGTATTTTTCTTAGTTCTCCTAACTTTAATTGTTCCTTTTTTAATTTAAAATCCGAATTTAATCAGAGACAAAAATGAAACAAGTTCTTTGTCTTTTAGAGGGAAAAGAGAAAAAAGGGAATCCCTTATCCGGAACTAAAGGGTACCTTATCTTTTTCATATTTAAAAAATGGAACTGAAAATGTCGGAGCCTCAAATAGACATATGAAACTGTAAAGGAATATGTCTTTCAAAGAGACCACAAAGTTCCCCTTGGGGCGTATGTGTTCTGTAAAACGTACAATTTTGCGACAAGCCTACATCTGTAACTTGCACCTAAAATACTTCTCCACACCAAGGGGTAGCAAAAAATTATTTTCTAAACGTCAAAGTAATTTTATTCGTTTTAGGACTTATTAATTCCTCTAAACCAGGATCTGTCAACCTCATCTTTGATATTATTATATATCTTAATTTCTTTTCGTTTTGGGTTCCATTTATTCAGTGATAGTAATTTTTGGTCGTTTTAAGTTTGAATTATTGTATGACTTTATTCATGCTTGTCTTAAGTTTAATATGGCATTTTACTTTTCTTTGAAAAACTTTTTATTGGGAAATTTTTTTTTAGGATAATTAATTTTGTTCGTTTTTTATTGTCGAAGTTTTATTTTTGGTTAATATTATAGATATGTTTTCATATTATAGTCATTTTGACAATCTGGATACACAGTGTCTTAAATTTAGTTCTAAATCCTCTTCACAATTATGTGACAATAACCCTAGCCGTTCTTGAGGTATTGCAGTCACACCATTTTGACATCCTGGATGCACATAGCGTCTTTTGATTAAATACCACATCTCCTCAACATTTCAACTTAAGACTCTTAGCCATTCCAGATATATTGCAGGTATGTCACTTCGACATCCTGGATGCACATACCGTCTTTTATTTAGTTTAACGCCCCCTTAACAATCCCTGAAAGATTGAACTTAATACCTTTAGTGATCCTGAGGCACTATAGATACGCCTTTTTGACAACCTGTATTTTGATTTAGTTCAAAGTCCCCTCAAAATTCCCTTGAAGTTTCAACTTAACACCCACAGCAATTGTTGATATTGCCCATGTGACCTTTTGACAACCTGGATGTGCAGTGCTTTTTTTTATTTAGCTGAACATCCGACTCAACATTCCATGAAAATTTCCACTAAATACCCTCAACTTTTCCTGAGATATTGCTGATACGCCATTTTGATAATCTGAATTCATATAGTGTCTTTTAATTTCATTCAACCTCCTCCTAAACATTCCCTGCAAGTTTCAATTTAATGCCCTTAGCTGTGTCTGAGAAATCTCAGATACGTCCTTTTGACAATATGGATATATCTTTTTCTTTAGTTAAACACCCCACTAAGCTTTCCCTGGAACTTTTAAATAATTCCCTTAACCAGTCCTAAGATATTGCAGGTACGCACTCTTGACAACTTGGATGCAACTATTGTCATTTTATATAGTTCCACATCCCTCCCAACTCCCTGAAGTTTTCAACTATTGCTTTTAACCATTCCTTAGATATTGCAAAAGTCCTGCTTTTCTATTATAAAATATATGTTTAAATAATTTTCAATTTGTATTATTTTCAACTCCTTCCCAAGGGTATGTGGGAGGGGATGAAGTCATCCCTGGAGGCGCATTTATTGGTCCTTTCAATTATTTTGATAAAAAATATCAGATTTCTTTGAAGGTTATCGGGGGTTTAAAAGCAAAAAGGGAAAAGAGAGGGGAGCTGATTGCTCTCCAATCACTTTAACTTTCAAAGAAATCATTAAATAAGACCTCTCCTATGTTTCTATGACCACTCCTCCCAGATGTAGTGGCTGTGGAGAAGAAAATGAAAATAAATAACGCATTGTATGCTGATCCATCTTTACTTCAGGCAACCCTCATGCATCTGAACGTTACATCTGATTGCTTTACTTGTCTCAATTTAGTAGCTATTTTAGTTCCTATTACATTAGATCTAGCTCCATGTCTGCTTGTCACGTACGGTAGGAACTGGCTAGGCCCTTTTCAAAATTTGAGTTGGTTTCAAGGGGATTTTTCGCCAAATTCTAAATCTATTTTCAGTCTTTCAAGGCTAATAAATAGGAAAGAAGTGGCTCTAAAAACTGTAGACAAGTCCTGAAAGTTTTATTTACCTAGTTCAAGACTGTTCAAGTTCTTACGAAGTCAGTGTTGTGGAGGAGGGATGTACTGAAAAATCTTCTTGAGTCCTATTTTAGGCAATGGACCCACTCCAGAAAGTCTGATTTATACAAGCCGCAACTTTCTAAGTGACCAAACGTGACCATTCAGCACTTTCACCTTTATTTACTTAACAAGAGCATGAAAGACCTTGGGGCATTTAAGGACCCCTGAAACATTTTCGCTTATAAATCTCAAGAGTTAGCAGGGAAGGATCAGATTTTCGGGCCCTATTTTACGACTGTTCTGCAATTTCTCATCTTTACTTAACCAAAAACACAGCAACCCCGGGCAACTGGGTTAGAAATTCTAATCCGAGTCTTTTTATTTTTTTTTTTTTTTTGAAAGGGAAAAACCAGGTGTACCTATTCATGAGTTAAGTGAAGAAAAAGAATTACTTAAGACAAATTCAAAGACAACTTACCTCTTCTTTGTCTGGGTAGATGCAATAAAATAATATGACCTCTTTAAAGATCTCCGAACTCCACCAGAGACATCTGTATTTGAAAATATTATGCCCCTAACTGCAATCAGGCCATAGTAATATTCCATCGCAGATGTTGTAAGTTATGGTTGTAAGTTATGCCCTCAGGGTAAGGTTGTAAGTTATGCCCTGGGGACATATAAGGTTTCTATTGAAAGCTTTGCCGTAGAAACTTGAAAAAGGGCGCATTCGATTCGAAATTCAAAGGGCTACTGCCCTTTTTAATAGTCGAAAGTGATTTGAGGGCAACTAACCCCCCTCTCACACCGACCTTTTCCCCAAACACATCCAATCAAATTTTTTAGATAGCCATTTTGTGGACAGTAGTTAAAAGTTTTAGAAATTAGGTCTTTGCGGATGATAACCTCCTCAGAGCCCTCGGGGCAAGGGCTGTAAGTTATGCCCTTGGGGCATATAAGGTTTTTTATATATAGTGATGCTGTAGAAAATTCCAAAAGAGCTCATTCGATTGGAAACTAGAAGGGCTTGTGCCCTTTTTAATAGTTGAAAGTGATTGGAAGATAACTAACACCCCTCTCACACCCACCATTTCCTCAAACACCTCCTATCAAAATTTTGGGATAGCCATTTTGTTCGACGTAGTTAAATAAGTCCGGAAATTATGTTTTTGAGGATGACACTTCCTCCACATCCCTCAGGGCAAGGGTTGTAAGTCATGCCCTGGGGGCATATAAGGTTTTTTTTTCACAGAAAGCATTGTCGTAGAAAATTCAAAAAGGAATCATTCGATTGGAAATTGAAACGGCTAGTGCCCTTTTTAATAGTCGAAAGTGATTGGAGGGCAAGTAATCACCCTCTCACGTCCACCATTTCCCCAAACCCATGCAATCAAAATTTCGAGACAACCAATTTGTTCAACGAAGTTGAAAGGTCCCGAAATTATGTCTTTCAGGATGACACTCCCCCCAAAACCCACACGGCAGGGGTTGTAAGTTATGCCCTGGGGCATATGAGGTTTTTTATAGAAAGTGTTCTCGTACAAGCTGGAAAAAGGGCTCATTAAATTGGAAATTGAAAGGGTTAGAGCAATTTTTAATAGTCAGAAGTGATTGAAGGGCAACTAACCCCCCTCTCACGCCCACCATTTCCCCAAACACATCCAATCAAAATTTTTAGATATCTGTTTTGTTCAACCTAGTTGAAAGTTCTGGAAATTAGGTCTTTGAGGAAACCCCCCCCCCTCCCCAGCCCTCAGGGCAAGGTTTGTAAGTTATGCCCTGGGGGCATATAAGGTTTTTATTGAAAGCGTTGTCGTAAAAACATCAAAAGGGCTCTTTCGATTGGAAATTGAAAGGTCTAGTACCTTTTTTTAATAGTTGAAAGTGATTGGAGAGCAACTAACGCCCCTTTCACGCCCACCATTTCCCCAAACACATCCAATCAAAATTTTGAGATAGCCGTTTTGTTTAACGTAGTTCAAAGTTCTGGAAATTAGGTCTTTGAGGATGACAGCCCCCTCACAGCCCTCAGAGCAAGGGTTGTAATTTACGCCCTGAGGGCATATAAGGTGTTTACAGAAAGCGTTGTCGTAGAAACTCAAAAAGTGCTCATTCGATTGGGAATTGAATAAATAAAAAAATTTGAATAGTCTAAATAAAATTGAATAGTCTAAAGTGATTGGAAGGCTTACATTTTTATAGTAAAGATCGATGTGGGTACAAGGTACTATTATTATTATTATTATTATTTTTTTTTTAGACCAGGGCAATTCATATCGAAGGAGGTGTCGTAGAAACTTCGAAAAGGGCTCATTCGTTTGAAAACAGAAAGGGCTAATGTCCTTTCTAATAGTCGAAAGTGATTGGAGCAGCTAGTCCCCCTCCCACGCTCACCCTCCCATTATTCCATTATGTTTAAAAACTAAATGTTGCCTTAAGATTAAAGCAAAATGCACTGTGTTAATGCTAATTCCCAATAAGGTATCTCAGCAGTATCCCAAGAACGACTGAGGGAATTATGTTCAAACACTCAGGGATACTTCTGCTCTTAAAATTTATCCAAATCAAAATAGCGTAAGTGTATCCAAGCTATCAAAGAAAGTAAACAGATTTTTTTGCGAATGGTATCAAGTTTTCTATTTCAGGTCAGTCAGAGGAGGTATGAAACTAAATTAAATACTACTATTTGTGTCAAGATTTTTAAAAGGGTGTATGTTATTTAAAATTGCAGAAAATTTTTCTCCAACATACAAATAGCAGGCCAAACTATAAAGTCTTAAAAAACGAAAATATTTAAAGTATTATTTTTTTCCCTGAAAAGACTATGTTAATATAAAACGAAGAGAAATTAATTGAAAAAAAATTTCCACAAAATAAGTTTTTTAAAGAAAAGTAAAGAACTTCATTAAACCAAAAATGAGTAAAAATGAAATCAAATAATCTACCAAGCGTGAAACTACCACAAATCAGCATAGATAAATAAATGAAACCCAAAACGAACATAAATAACAATAAATAACCTAGTCAAACTCAAAACGATCAGAAATTAACATGAGTAGGGCTCAAAACCCCTATGCATTCCCAAGGCCAGAACATAATTTGAACTTCACTGAAAAAAATACAACTGAATGTGCATTGTCAGTTTAATATACATATACTGATATTTAGTGATCAAAATGTTAATATTATTTGATTTATTAAAATTATAAATGTAAAAACATTTATATTTTTGAGGACCTATTGAAAATAGAGAACCGATTTTCTATATTTTGAAAATTTTACTAGGCCTATTAAAATTCGTCATTGAAATTCTACAGATTATAGTAAATGAGTAACCTCCTAGAAGAATTATTAAAATGAATACCTTGGGATAACGTGTTGGTTTGAGCTGTGTTTCCTGATTAGAAGTCGGCAGGTTCGATCCCACTTGTCCCAAGGAATACTGTTTGTAGCTTGCATGTAGCAATTTTTTTTTATGTCCTAATGTCATTCTTTACTTTCATTTGAATTAACTTCTTTTTTATTCTTGTTTGTTTTTAATACCATATTACCGTTTAGCCTAAACGTGAGGAGAGCTACCATCAACTCAACCACGACTCTTTTAACCGATGTTTAACTTTTACAGAGTTTTTATACTCTGTGCTATTTTCTTGTAGTAGATATTTCGGTTGCATGGCTCTGATACTTTTTTTAAACTTTTCTTCCGTTTTGTTCATATACGTAACAACTGGGTTAGAAATTCTAATCCGAGTCTTTTTATTTATTTTTTTTTGAAAGGGAAAAACCAGGTGTACCTATTCATGAGTTAAGTGTAGAAAAATAATTACTTAAGACAAATTTGAAGACAACTTACCTCTTCTTTTTCTGGGTAGATGCAATAAAATAATATGGCCTCTTTAAAGATCTCCAAACTCCCCCAGAGACATCTGTATTTGAAAATATCATGCCCCTAACTGCAATCAGGCCATAGTAATCATCCATCGCAGATGTTTTATCTTCCTGAAAAAAGAAAAAAAAAACAACGTTAATTATAACTAATTAATAATTAACGCAACAATAAAACATTTATCGCTTTTCAAGAACGCGCCAAACAATGACACATCGATTCCAACCAACATAAATGGATTAAGCCGAATCTTAGCTGTTAAATGAGAGCAAAATGTCATCTTAGCCCAAAATATTAAAATCTAGTCTGTATTTTTTTATGTTATTGTCCTGTTCGTTGTTCGACTCCGAAATACGAATTCGATACAGTCGGTCTTGAAATACTTATTTTTGTAATAAACTTTTATTTTTTAAAGTTAGAAACGTGATTTTTCTACGGAAAATTTTATGAAAAATAAAACAGAAGAAAAATATCTACTGTTTTATTAATTTCCCACTATATATAACATACTGATAGTCAAGGGTATCAAAAGAGAAAGAGATTTTACAGGGTAAAAACTTCCTCGTGAGTCCTCTTTCTCATACCTCTAACAACAATTTTAATTTTTTCAGAAGAAAAGAAAAGGGAAAAGGGTTGTGACTTTAGTGCCTCAGTGGATTGAGCTCTCCTAGGTAATACGGATACGAAAATAAATCCCAGCTGTCCAAGGGACCATTGTACTAAAGAAGCGTCGTTAAACTACAGACTAGACTAGAAGGGGGAGGGTAGCAGTTGAGGATTCCTGAATTAGGGCATTCTCTTACGTAGGAAAATTTGATTGTGACTTGACTTAAGTCCCGTCCGTCCTTGAAGTTCGTCTCGGGGCCTCTCTCTTCGTACTGGGGTGGATGTGCCTTCGGTATATCTTGTGGTCTTCTGCTTGACCAAAAAGGTCTAAAAGGCAGCGAGGAACGAAGTTTTCGAGGGGACGGGGGAACTATGAAATCGAGAAATGTGATATTGGCCTTCGAAGATGATATTCCGGAGACGGGATTGTACTGTATCAATACGAAAATTTACCGAATTTGAAATAATTCCATTATCTTGCTCACATTTATTTTTCTATTAGATCAAAGAAATAGCAGAGATAAATCATTGTGAAAAGCCCTGAGACGACCATTCGGGATTATTTATGTGAATGGTTCATGCTCTTCCAAGTGGCATTGTTACTTTATATTCTTTTCGAATATTCCAGAAGAAAAGAAGCCTGGCTATATAAGAATTTACTCCAATCGTCAGTTACTGCGCCTGTTTCTTGTCCGTCTGAACCTGTCCTTTATCATATAAAAACAGATTTTGCACAAAAACTGATACACTATAAAGTTACATCATTCTAATAGAACACTCTGTCGTTAAAATGGTGACTAGGGGACAATAAATTATAATAATAATAATAAAAAATAATAATAACAATAATCTCCAACCTTAAATTTTGTTTAAGGTATTCAGATAAACTAGCAAAATTTACAAGAAAGGTATTCATAGTAATGGAAAATTTGATTATGTTCAGTAGACAGAAAAACTGAACAAAATAAAATAGAATAAGATTAAGCTGGCATATACTCTTCAAAGCGTTTCAGCCAAGTTCTTGTCCAGCCCTTGAAACAGCCACTGCCAAACTCCATGACCGAGATGTGCAAACTCTTTTTTGATAAGCAATGGCTATAGAAAGGAATTTTCCGATTTATACCCCGTACAAAATGATTAGGAAATAAAACAGAATTCTAAAAGCGGTACTACCAGCAGTAGATAATCGGCAAACACTGCTTACTTTTGCAATTTAGGCACCGGAGGCATGACAAAAAAAAATGAGATCAGATAAATAAGATAAATGTATCCAAAAAAAATATAGGATGTAAATAGGAAAATTCAGCCACATTTTTCTAGTACCCTAACTAAGTAACATAATATTTTGTTACAATGACCTTCGGAGAAAGACTACAAGAGAGAAAACCAACAAAATGCCGGAAATGGCAATAAAACTCTCTCGGAAGCGAATTTACTTTTTCCTGGACGCTAAAAAGCAGAAAAAAGGAGGAAACCAATGAGGATCTAAGACGTTTCTAAGACGTTCTAAGACGTTTTACTCAGTCGAAGTTTGGAAATAAATTTCGCTCAGCCGAAGTTTGGACACAAAATGGTTGTCACAACGCCACTGCCAATTTAATCAGTAATCATCAGCAATTGCCTACCGTTTAAGTTAATCTAGAGACATTGAATGAAAGAATAAAACCATTAAAATAATAGTCTAAGAGAAAAGCTAAAAACGGAAATATTTAAAGCGACGGAAATGGTAAGAAACACTATCGGAAGCGAACTTAATTTTTTATGAACGGAAAAAAAGCTGATAAAATCAGAGGAAATAAGCGAGTGTATTACTCGAAGGTAGTTTTACTCAGTCAAAATTTAAAAGTGAATCCAATTTTTCCAAAAATACCGCCGCAAAAAATTAAGGCTCAGCGTACATTATACACTGATTACCGGATGGCCGGATTACTTAGAAAATAAGGAATTAGAAGAAATCAGAAGCTTTTAATTTTTTTTTAGCGAAACTACCAAAAAGGCATTTTTCAAAACCTAGAGGGGGATCGAATCCCTCCCCCAGCAATTGGAACCTCTTTTCAATACGATATTTTTGCCAGTTTTTTAAATTGATTGTTTGAAAAAGTGAAATGAAGTGATGGGCTCAATATTAAGGAAATTGAGTCCCTCATTACCATCTTTAAAGTGTCGATGCCCCAAATAGAAGAAATTCGGTATTTTTCAATTAAGGCTCAGCGTACATTATACACTGATTACTGGATGGCCGGATTACTTAGAAAATAAGGAATTAGAAGAAATCAGAAGCTATACATCCGATGGAGGTTTAATGAGCGGAGACATGTTTGAGGAAGAGATTATAGAGAGGCCGATGAAGGAAGAGAACTACTAATTGTTAAAATATGTCACCTACGATGAAACAGTTAAGACCATGAACAAAATATAGGTTTATTCAGCTCCTGGTTTAGACGGAATCCCAATGTAAACATGGAAATGGGTAAAAGTATGGGTCATCCCAATCATCGCTATAACGTTTTCATCAATTATCAACAACCCCTAGCCAGAGCAATGGAATACATCTGTCACCATACCCTTATATAAAAAGGGGATAGCACGGATCTCAGGAATTACCGTATGATCAGTTTGGGCAATGGTGTAAGCAAGCTTACACCAATAAGTGGCTAGAAAAATCACAGAAAATAGAAATACAAGCAGTATTTCACGAAAATTATAGTACTATAAATCAAATTTTTATTTTAACCACTATAATTAGGAAATATACCAGGAAAAAAGAGGATAAGTTGTTTGTGCTCTTTTTAGACTTAAAAGATGCATTCGATAGTGTAAATAGGGAATTTTTTATGCATTGTTTGATTAATTTAGGATTACCGCGTCAGTTCGTGCGAACTTTAATACAATTCTATTTGACGGTAAAGTCTGTAGTGCGGGTTGGGTAAAGTACGGGTAGTGACGGTAGTGCGGGTTGGTAAGGAAACATCGAGGGAAACATCGAGGGGTAAATCAAGGTTGTACTTTGTCACCGAAGTTATTTTCGTGGTATATTAATGACATTGAAAGCTATTTAAGGAAATGGGAAGTAAGTGAATTGCAATTATTTGATAAAAAAATATCCGCACTTTTGTACACCGATGATACAGCTTTATTGGCAAATAGTACAGAGAGTCTGCAGCATGCATTAGAGAGTGTAGAAAAGTATTTTTAAACAGTTCGTGGTAACGAACTGTAAGAAAGGAGCGACCCGGCTCAATAGTAACTGAAACTCTAAAAAACGGAATTTTGATACCAGTAGATACATCAGCATAATTAGACTTTTACGCTGATTTCAGATACATAAGTTTCAGAAAGTATCGTCTTACTCATAAAAAGCTATATGCCTGAAAATCATTGTCTGATGTTTGAAAAAAGAAGGCAACACCCCTTTAACTTCATAGGACTTAAATGAAAATCATATTACCGGAGACAGAGTATCAGAGAAATCTACTGATGAGGTTTCAAGCTCCTATCTTCAGAAATGTGGAATTTTGTATTTTTTGAAAGAAGAAAGATCACGGATACGTGTTTATTTGTTTTTTTTTTCGTCTTTTTTCCCAAGGGTGATCATATCGACCCAGTATTCCTAGAATATCAGGGGAGGGCTCATTCAAACAGAAACAAAACGTTCTAGTGCCCTTTTTAAGTGACCAAAAAATGGGGGGCAACTAGGCCCCCACTCACGCTAATTTTTTTCCCAAAGTCACCCTATTAAAATTTTGAGATACCCATTTTGTTCAGCATGGTCGAAAAATATAATAACTATGTCTTTGAGGATGACTTAATCCCCCACAGTCAGCGGGGGAATGGCTGTAAGTTATGAACTTTGCCCAATGTTTACATTTAGTATTGGTTATTGAGAAGTATACAGACGTTTTCAGGGGGAATTTTTTCTGGTAGTAGGGGTGTCGGGGTTTACATGGGAGGATCTTTCCATGGAGGAAGTTTTCATGGGAGAAGGGACATTGTTATGAAGGGGGCGCCGGATTTCCCATTATTGTTTTAAAAAAGATGATAAATAAAAAACAAGTTTTCAACTGAAAAACTCTTCAAATGAAAACTTTTCAACATCAAAACTTAAAACGAGTAGAAATTATTACGCATATGATTGGGTTCACCCCCTAGTCAATACCTTGTCTTTACGCTAAAGTTATTTTTAGTACTTTCATAAGAGCTATTTTTTCTAATTAACGGCCTTTGCGATTAAGGGGTCATTCTTAAAGAATTGGAAAAACATTCAAACTTTAGCGTAAAGATCAAGGTATTGATTAGGGGGCGAACCCCCTAATATACGTAACAAAAATATGCGAATATAGAAGTTCTTTACGTAAGTTAATTCGTGAGTTACGTATATCTATTACTAATAAAAACGTTCGTAAATAAAATTAAACAACTTTCGAAAAAGCCATTTAACCCAAAAAAGTAAAATGAATACACAAATTTCGTTTTAATTATTGATGTAGCCTTATGGTGAGTTAAATTCAATACCTCTATTATTTCAAAAATGTTCCGAAATTAAATAAAAAAACAAGTTTTTTTAACTTAAAGTAAGGAGCGACATTAAAACTTAAAACGAACAGAAATTATTCCGTATATGAAAGGGGCTGTCCCCTCTTCAACGCCTCGCTCTTTACGCTAAAGTGTTTATTGTTTTAAAAAATAGAGTTTGTGAGAAAAAGTCAAACTTTAGCATAAAGAGCGAGGCGTTGAGGAGGGGACAGCCCCTTTCATATATGGAATAATTTCTGTTCGTTTGTGATCTAGAGAAGTCAGCAGTAATGGTTTTTGCAAGGGGAGCGAAGACAAGTGACGAAAATTTTAGTTACGGGATGGGAATTATAAAAGTAGTGAAGGAGTATGGTTACCTAGGCTGTAGACTTGTTTCAAATGGTAAATGGACAAGAAACATAGCTCTCATGTCAAGTAAAGGCAAAAGTTTAACTGGCATATACTTAAAAAGTTGTATAGGCGCAAAGGATATCAAGCTACAAAAGCGTATTTTTGCAAGTAGAATAGAACCTGCAATACATTATGGGACAGAGATATGGGGACACGAAAGGGGGGTGGAAATGGAGAGGATACAGCTTCATTATTTTAAAAGATTAATAGGGTTAGATACAAAGTTTAGTAGTATTGTTATAAAGGTGACCTGGTCTTTTTAGCTTAAGAAATAAACGGTTAGTACGCATGGTAGGTTATTGGGGAAAAATTATTGTTATGCCACTTTATTGGTTAACAAAAAAATTCTTTCAATGAAATTTTATTGGATGAAAGAAAAGATTCTTGGTCTGTGCAAATTAACAGTATACTAGACAATTGTGGGCTATCAGGATGGTGGAATGATGCCATAGGAACTGAGGTGGAAACAGGATTGATTGCAAACGCTGTGAAAAAAGTGCTACAAGACCAAGAGATCCAGGTTTGGCAAGAAGACAAGGTTAAGTCACAATTCCTTAGAATATATAGAAAAATTTAAGAAGCTTCGGGAGAAGAAATATATCTAAAATTTGTGGGCTCCAAAATGATACTTTAAAATGGGTTTTATCAGTAGGGGGGGGATTTTATGCCGCTTGGGGGGAGAAGAAAGTATTTAGAGAGGGTTGAGATACGGAGTGGTCCCTTCACTTGTCCGATGTGCGGGGAGTCTGAAGATTTATAACATTTTATGTGTTATTGTGAAGAACTGAAGGTACTTAGAAGGGAAATTTTTGGGAGGGATGTCATGCATAGAAGTTGTTTAGAAAATAAAATAGGAAGTAGTTGCAAATTTGGGACATTTTGTGAATGTGGGGATGGGTTTTCTATTGTAGTGTTATTTTCAAAAGTGTTTGTACTTGTTATGTTTTATGTGTTTTGTTGTATTTGTAATATCCATGGCCCATGGGGCTTTTGTGAGAAATATATCTATTTATCTATCTATATCTATACATCAGCTAAATGAAATTTATTTTTTGTCACTAAATTTTAACTTTAAGGCAGGCACGTAGGCGTGTCAGCGCTTTATTACGAAGTTATCAATTTCCCCTTAATTACGATGTTATCAATACGAATGGTGCACCAGAAAATCCAGAGAAAGTTCACAGACTTTAACGTACACACTTTTTTAAAAGTAAATTATTTACATTAAATGTGAAAAAAACATATGTTTTGCTTACAGGTCAGTATTATTGATACATTTATTTTTTATTTTTTTAATGCATCAAAAATATGAAATTGATATCTACTCCCTTATGATTTCTTGGAATATTTCTGATCTACGCTGTTATAATGAAAGTAAAGAGTAACATTAAACCCCAAAACGAGCAGAATTTATTCCGTATAGGAGAAGGACTGCCCCTTCCCTATCGGCACCCCCCCTCATGGTCGCAGAAACTTCGGAGGCTGCTCATTAGATCAGAAATAGAGAGTTCAAGCCTTTTTTTATCAGTCGAAAGTGATTGGAGACCAATTAGCCGCGGAGGGGGGAGGGAGGGGGTATTTTCCCGGGGATAATTTCTGCGGGGCGTATTTTCCTCTGGGGGATATTAACCCGGGGGGGGGGGTTGAACGCCAGCCACCAGATATTTAAAGTCTTTCTAGATGAAACCAGATATACTAAGTCTAGACATTTAAATGGAGTAGATAAGATAAATTAGCCTAAATAAACAGATAAATGTTTCTGTTTATCTAGATAATGATTCAGATTAGTCTAGACTTTTCAATACTCAATACTAGATTAATAAGTTTTACATAGCCAAAGGTTGAACACAAAATGAGTTTCTGGTAACACTACTACAAATTTAAACAATAATCGACTTATTTTGCCTATCTGTACTGCTTAAGCCGAACCCAGACACTTTAGAAGGAAGAAAACCAATGGGGTCAACTGGGAGGCATATGCCACATTGATATTTTGCCACGTCTAAATTCTAAAAAAATACCTTTTTTGGTATTTTTATTGACAAATCGAAATAAAAACAAAGATCCCCCAAAATTTGGAAGAAAAAAATTTACCCCCCCCCCCTTGGAGTTGATGACAACGACGAGAACAAATAAACCTAGAAAAAATCCACAGAGAAAAGCTAAAAATGCCCCAAGGATGCCCCTCGGAGGTCTTTTGAAGCATCTATCTCCTCACTTCCTTCTACGAAGGGCACTAATCTTTGACGACCTTGAACAATATTTGTGTTGAAAGTGTGAAAAAGTCTAAAAAACTAAAATACAACAGAAGAACTTTATGGGAACATGGAAAACAGAATGCAAAATAATTATTGGAGGATGAAAATAGTGTTTTAAGCTTCTAACAAGAGTCATTTTCTTTGATGATTCCCAACTCAAATTTCTTTGAAAACTTCTTAGCATTCCTAGAAAGACTGTTCTTAGAAAGTCTTTTCTAAATAAAGAAAAAACACTGTGTTTTGTTTAATATCAAAAAGGCCATCTGCTAGAGTTCTGAAAAGTGGACTGCATTCGACTGGGCTGCAAAAACCAAATAAAAGACTCGACCCGTACTGAAATAGATAATGTCCTTCGAGTATTTTGAAACTGTGGATATACCCGACTCAAAATTCTTTGAAAACTTTTTCAGCGTTCCTAGAAAGACTGTTCTTAAAGTCTTTTCTAAATAAGGAAAACGCATTGTGTTTTGTTTAATTATCAAACAGACCATCTACCAGAGCTCTGAAAAGTGTCAGTGGTTATAGATTAGAATAGAACAAACCTAAATTTTCTCTACTAAAATAGAACCACATTATCTTCCTTGGAATTACTGACACATAAAATGAAAGTGCTATCAAATATTGCTACTGGACTGCAAAAACTAAATAAAAGACTTTGAAAGCAAACTTTCTGTTATGTTTTGCGTGCATTATTCTATCTTTTTTCTTTTCTTTTTCTTTACAGAAGAGAACTGGCTGAATGGAAGTCTCGGATGAAATGAATGCATTATTTTCTATTTTTACGGGGAGGCTGAAATATTTACTTGTGTTTTCAATACCAGGGGCAGCAAGTCACATATGAAGGGGGAGGGGGGAGAAGTTTTCTTTTAATGCATATACGAAAATAACCTATTTTTGAAAACCTAGAGAGGGGGCAGAGTTGTTGCTTTTAATTTTTTTTTTTTTTAGCGAAACTACCAAAAAGGCATTTTTCAAAACCTAGAGGGGGATCGAACCCCTCCCCCAGCAATTGGAACCTCTTTTTAATACGATATTTTTGCCAGTTTTTTAAATTGATTGTTTGAAAAAGTGAAATGAAGTGATGGGCTCAATATTAAGGAAATTGAGTCCCTCATTACCATCTTTAAAGTGTCGATGCCCCAAATAGAAGAAATTCGGTATTTTTCAGTGAATTAATTAGCAAAATTTAACTTGTGGTTGAGATGTTTCTGCATTTGCTGACGGGGCTTTAAAACCGCCTGACTTAATATTTATAGTGACATTAAACCAATTTCAGCTCAATTTTCTCTCCTTTGCCGATTTCAGCTTTCAATGGAATGCTCTTGCGATTGTTACAGCAAATTTGCAATATTATTATTTACAAACTTAGTGCAATAAAAGTAAAAAATGAAATATTTCAATTTCGATTGGCACACATACTGATTCGAAGACAGAGATTTCTTATCATTTTTAAATTGAATAAAATCGGTAATTAATTCATTATAGATTTCCATAAACATATAATAGTTTTTGTTCTGATTTCTTGACTTTTCCTCTAGATTTTCGAAAATATTTTTGTAGTATTTTAAAAATATACTTTTTTATATTTTCATTGACAATTAATAATTTTTTAAGAAATTATAAAAACTTTGCTATTAAATTTATTCATAAAAAATTATCTAAATTGTAAATTTAGAAATAGTTGAAGTTTTCAGCATTGAAACTCCCTTTCTGACGTAGAGAATATGAAAAGAATTGAAGCTTCCATCATGTTTTTTAAGCTCCTAGCTTTGAAGTTCCTGGTATTATTTTAAAATTACAGCAGAGTTGCAGTTCCCAGAGTTTTTCTTTATCTCTTACTGTTTTAATATCATCTCAAATGGAAGAACATACCATCTCCTTTAAAAAAAGAAAAGAAGAATTTTTTGCACAAAAAGTGAACATCGGAATGAAAAATTATAACAGATTGAATTGAGCTGTATTTGAAACGTAGAATGAGCAGAGTAGTATAAATACGGAAATGAAAACTAAAACGAGCACAAACCGCTAGAATATTTTTAGAGCTATTTTACATATGTATCAATTAAAATTGTTATATATTTTTCTTATTTCATGTTCATCCAAGAATTTATTTAATAACTGTGGTAGATTTTCAACACGCCTACCGTCACGCAGATGCCAATTTTTCCAGTTTCATAAAAAAAATTTACAAGACTCAAGCTGTCGCCCACCATTCAAAACCAGTCGAAACCAAGCCAAAAGAGATGCTGCGCAGAAGAAAAACACCGCTCACAACAAAAATTTCCAACCCGTTCCAAATACATCCATCCCATCATTCAACCCGAAAAATTATTATTAAACATAATTCATATAGATATTATTATCATTATTTTTTTGAAGGTACTAAACGAGTGACACTCTCAAGCTAAATCAGATAGGGTATTCCATACGACACGGAGAAGCAGTTAGCGACTTGAAATCAGACCTCGTCGATGGACTGAATGGGACGTTAATGCAACTTGAATTGCGAAGATGATGCGTAGATCAATCAGTGATGAAAGTTGCAGTAGTTTTTAGAGAAAAACCAACAAAGAGAAAAACTCAATGAAAAAAAAAAAAAACAACAAGAAACGAGACTGCGGCCAGTGGAGAGAAAAGACCAAAAATGTAAAGCAACGTGGATATTTCGCCTGAATCAAAACGAGGCGTCTTCAGCACAAGAGAAAAACAAGAAGAACATGATAAAAAAAAACTAAAACTAAAAACAAATAAAACCGTGCAACTAATCCACATAGGGAAAAGAAGCTATTAAAGTTACTTCAGTGAGAACACCAAAGCAGTTGCATGCAAATTTGGGCCATTGTAGCATTTTAGGAACTGAAGGTGGTGGCAATCTGAGGATAATGCCATTAGCATCGAACCAAAAAATGGCTCTCTCAAAAAGGCCCACTAGTTTGGGAAGCATCTCAGACTCCGTTCCTACTGCAGTACCAAGGGTACTGTCACCAGCTAAAGTGACGAGAGCGTCCTCATCCTATGAAGGCGATTGACTTACCTGAACAGTGAATGATTCAGGATGACAGAGGTGACAGCAAATTGTAGGTTTCTGTCTCTTAATCACCACTATAAGGTCATTAACATAAATCAAAAACAGAAGCGGCCCAAGAACAGAGCCTTGAGGAAAAACAAATTCAATTTCAGACGAAGAACGGAAAAGGGAATCTACCGAGATGGTTCTACCAGACAAATAAGAATCAAACCAACCATGATCCCACCCTTTAACACCATTATGTAAAAAATCATAAGCAGAATTCCATGACTTAAAGAATCAAAAGCTTTATGAATGTCTAGAAATATAGTAGCAAGAATCAAACCGAAGTCGAATGCGGTGTGAAGAAAATTCAAAAGAGTTACATATGCATGCTCCGTTGAATGCTTAGCTGAGAAGCCAAACTGAAAATATTGGAAAACATTTTTTGCCTCTAGGAAAGGAAGTAAACAGGAAAGCATGACCTTTTCAAAAGGTTTGTTAAAACAAACAGCAAAGATACAGGTCGATAATTAGCTGGATCATTCCGTGGTCAAACTTTATCATAGGCAGCGCAGTAGTAAAGCCTAAGCAAAGAACGATGTTGGCACAATGTATTATTTTGGGGGGCTCTAGACCAGGGCACTTCGTATCGAAGGAGATGTCGTAGAAATTTCGAAAAGGGCTCATTCGATTGGAAATTGGAGTGTCTGGTGCCCTTTTTAATAGTCGAAAGTAATTGGAAGGCAATTAACACCCCTTCCACGCCCACCATTTCCCCAAACACATCCAATCAAAATTTTGAGATAGCCATTTTGTTCTACGTAGTTGATTTCCGGATGAAAATTATTTTTTTTTGAGGAGGACACTCCCCCCACAGCCCACAGGGCAAGGGTTGTAAGTTATTCCCTGGGGGCATATGTGGTTTTTATAGAAACCTTTGTCGTAGAAACTTCAAAAAGGGCTCATTCGATTGGAAATTCAAAGGGCTAGTGCTTTTTTTGAGCGTAGAAAGTGATTGGAGGGCATATAAGGATTTTTTGTTGTCATAGAAACTTCAAAAAGGGCTCACTCAATTGGAAATTGAAATGGCTAGTGCCCTTTTCAATAGTCGAAACTGATTGGAAGGCAGCTAACACCCCTTCCACGCCCAGCATTTGTCCAAACACATCCAATCAAAATTGTACATTTAGATGGACATTTTGTTCAATGCAGTTAAAAGTTCTGGAAATTATATCTTTGAGCAGAAAACTCCCTCCACAAACTCCAGGGCAAGGGTTATAAGTCATGCCCTTGGGGCATATGAGGGTTTTATAGATAGCGTTGTCGTAGAGACTTCAAAAGGGGCTCATTCAATTGGAAATTGAGAGGGCTAGTGCCCTTTTTATAGTCGAAAGGGATTGGAGCGTAACAAAATCCCCTCTTACGCCCATCATTTCCTCAAACACACCCAATCAAACTTTTGAGACAGCCATTTTGTTCATCATAATTGAAAGTTCTGGAAATTAGGTCTTTGAGGATGACAACCCCCTCAGAGCCCTCCGAACAAGGGTTGTAAGTTCTGTCCTGGGAACATAAAAGGTTTTTATAGAAAGTGTTGTCATAGAAAATTGAAAAAGGGCTCATTTCATTGAAAATTAAAAGGACTAGGGCCCTGTTTAATAGTCGAAAGCAAATGGAGAGCAACTAGCCCCTCTCTCACGCCCACCATTTTCCCAAACACATTCAATCAAAGTTTCGAGATAGCCACTTTGTTCAACATAGTTGAAAGTTCTGGAAATTGTTTTTGAGGATGACAAATCCCCCAGAGCCCCCGGGGCAAAGGTTGAAAGTTATGCCCTGGGTGCATGTAAGGTTTTCTTTAGATAGCGCTGTCATAAAAACTTCAAAAGGGGCTATTCAATTTGAAACTAAAAGGGCTAGAGTCCTTTTCAATGACTAAAAAGGATTGGAGGTTAACTAACTTCCTGGACACGTTCATCATTTCTCCAAATACTCCCAATCCAAATTTTTAGATACCCATGTTGTTGAACGTAGTTGAAAGTTCTGGAAATTATGTCTTTGGGGGTGACAACCCCCCACTGCCCTCAGGGCTAAGGTTGTAAGTTGAAAGGGTCTGGAAATTATGTCTTTGAGGGTGAGAATCTTCCACCCATAGCCTTAGGGACAGTAGTTGAGTAGAAGGGGGGGTGCCAGCGCGGACGGGACTCCTTATATGGGCATACAATACTGACGGGACTCTATATATGGGCATAGAGACATTAGGGAGAACACGTGGTTAATGGGGTCAATGACCTCTTTTTCCAAGGTCGATTTATTTGTTGTTGTTGTTGTAAGTACACGCTCGAGGCTGAATGTCAAGGTGTCCAGAAATAGGAAACAGCATTTGTTTTGGCCAAGTGCACGCTCTCAGCGAATGTCATGGTGTCCAGAAATAGAAAACAGCATTTGTTGTTGTTGCTCGAGCCATATGTTATGAGTTTCCCGGAAACAGTTAGATCACGTGTTTCCTTCTCAGCCAATCAGCGAGTCGGTTACATCCTCCTTCTCAACCAATCAGAGGCCTGCTTACATATAATTTTCCCCGTTACATAACAATTCGCCCTTGAGATTTCGTATATAACGGGCATGCAATGTGATTCAATTATCAGAAAGTATTGTGAGACAATGGAAACAACAATGAATGTTATTGATGAGTTTGAGGCCTTGGCAGCCGAAATTAGCAATGTAAGTGCATTTTTATTTTCAAAACGAATTTTCCTTGGACATCCTCCAGTCTATTAAGCTAAAACGTACCTATATTCCTTTACCCCCAAACCCTCCCCCCCAAACCATACAAACATCATTATAATCAATGGAAAACATAAAATATATTCTTTTTACCCTAACCCCCTCCCACCATTGTTTTACAACCCCAAATTCTCGCAAAAAGAAATAATTATCCATTCGTTAAATTTTGGCTTTTCTCAATTGTAATCTTTTCTCTAACTGAGACATCCATCGCTCTGTTGTTATTAGCTCGCTCTGATTTGACACAAGACTCCAATGTGAG